>NC_056725.1:550686418-550946418 GCF_019279795.1 Protopterus annectens
AAACATAACTAGACTGTAACGTGGCACGAATCCATATGTAGTTGCTAGCAAAACTGCTAACCCAGGAGTAATGTATCAAAAAAACACGTGGAAAAAATGCCACACTGTGACACCACAGAGAATTTACCACTGTCGTCTATACAAAAAAAGAAAGTTCTTCAGTCTCTGTTAAAATATAGCTGAAGAAGTCTTTGCATAAATATAGATGATAGTACTAAATTCACTTTGTGGTGTGAATGTGGGTTGTCTTTTTTTTTTTTTTTTTTTTTTTTTTTTTTAAGGTATTGTGATACCGTCCAACTGTACCTTTTTTTGGCTTTAAAACAAAACAAATAAAATCTCATTAAGCAACTTTGCCATAAAATGGAGATGGAAGCAGTAAGTAATATATAAATTTTCTGTCAACAACTGCTGCAGTGCCATTCCAGGACTGTACATCAGTTTTAGAATATGGCCTTGTGTGAGTATTTTTTTTTAATTAGGCCATTAGTTATCATGGGTTGTATTCCAGTGAAATGTTTCCTTTAGTAGCTTTATACTCCTTTTGATGTGTGAGCATCCAAGGAGAACATTTTCATGCGATGTATCTTTATAGCAACCTATCTTCTGTGATTTAGTTGTCTTTATGAGATGTTCTTAGTCAGTGTTTACAGTACAGATTCTTGGATCTTCCTGACATGCAGAATCCTGCTGTCATCCTGATTCCAGAGCCTGTGCATCATCCCTAGCTGACGGTTGTCTAAGGACTGATGCTTGGATGTCAAGGTATATGAAGGGCTTTCGTGTTTATCTTTAGCCTTCCTAGCAGTGCAGTCCAGTAAACATTATCATGTGTTCAAAATGCTCATAGTCTGTCGGTCTGCATGTTTTTACCAGAATTTCATCTTCCAATAGTCTGATAAGTACCACATTGGGTATTTTCCTTTCCTAATTTAATGTTTAAAAATTCAAGGAAAAAGATTCTGACATTACAGCAGAAGTTTTGGCTCACACTTCCAAATTGACCATCTCAGATGAGTTGCCTTCACAGCCCTTTACAGTCGATGGACCAAAGGGCTGTAAAGGCAATTCAGATGAGTTGCCTTCACAGCCCTTTGGTCCATCGACTACTAGTCCCCAACCCTATGGCGTGACCCCGTCGGGTGTCCACCATGGTTCCTGGCCTGCCTTTCACTGCTTCCACATCATCGGCATCTATCAGGTGTGAGGTCACTCAACAGGCTTCAGCTTCCAACTTTCATGTTGCAGGTAACAAGGGAGACATCCTGTCTGTCTTGGCTACTGAATCCCACTCTAAGGCTGTAGTTGGATGACTACATATTCAGGAAAAATGAAGTGATCCATTAGCCTTCCTCTTTATTTTCCTCAGCTCTCTACCACTTCAACTCAGGCCGAAGCCCAAGACCTCTTAAAACAGCACAGGAATTCATGTTCTTCATGAAATCCAGGATGCCCTCCCTCACTGACTGCGGTCCCCTGAAGCCTCCCATCTAAAGTAGCAGAGAGGTGACCGTCCAGGAAAATTCAGACTCCTCAGGCTCAGAAGATGAGAAGAAGTTGTCCTAATCTGAACTTAACCAGAGTCACATTCTGACACCCTCTCTTGTACCTCTCCCCCAGAAAACCTAACTTTTGGGGAGACCCTTCATAGAAAGAAGGAGCCCTTCAGCTGGAAAACCAAACAATTCTCACAAGCTCAAACCTATTACAGGTAATTGCTGAGTTTGCCTTCACCAAAGCCAGTGGTTATATCCCTCTTGTGGATGTAGTGCTTGATCATTTCTTTGAAGACATTGCTTTATACCCTGATTCTCTCCCACCTGCTGTAGGTAAGCCTGATAGTTGACTAACACAAGCTCATCTACAAGAATCCTAAAGCTGATCATTCAGTAGAATTTGCTAAATGTATCTAAGGAGCCACCTAGACATCCCCTACCCAATGACAGGGAATGTAGATGATTAGACAGATATGGTAAAAAAAAGCTTATATTTCTGCTGCCATTTGAATGAGAGCATTAAATTGACAGTTTTGTATGTTGAAGTACCTTGAATCCTTACAAGGCAAAATTCTGTCTAAGGCAGAGACTGTTGCTGACAGAAAATGAAAGTCAAGAAAAAGCAAGAGAAGCCTTACAAGTTTACAGATACTCTTTAAAATGTGTTTGACACCTTGGTTGCATCATGCAGAGTGTCTACCACAGGTTTTGTCATTTTACAAGCATGCATGGCTCAGGACGCCCTGAACTAATGGATTTTCCACTAGACAAATAATTCCTTTCCGCTCCACCAGCTGAAAAGATTTTCGAGAAGCTATACAAGAAAGTAAAATAAATAAAAACATTGAAGGAATTTTACTAGCCACCTACCCCAAGGTTGTAATAGAAATTACAGTTCCAAACTATGGCCTTTTATCCAAAGAGGATAAGGGGGAGGTCTCCCCAAAGTAAGAGACCCACACAGTCTAGTTGATAGCAACCAGAGCAAACAAACACAAACCATACCGCTCTGAAGAGCCCTCCCAGCACAGAGACCAATTGTGACCATTCAAACCAAGGACCTTGCTACCCCTCCCCATCCTTCCCTGCAATGCTCTGGCTCCTTCCTGTATCAATGGAAGATCATAGCCAAGAACCAATGGGTCATCAGCATCACAGAAAGGGGTTACTGCACCCATTTCAGAGAAATCCCACCCTTCTTAGGCATCCCAACGCCACCAAGAGCAGGAGAACCACTTGCCACTTATCCTCTGTAAACTACTGTGAAGTCCCTCTTCTGGACCAGTGATCAGTGAGTCTCGGTCCTTACCACTGACTGGTGAGAATGTTCACTTGGAACAAAAATAGCTATAGCTACACAGTGCTTGCAGATGCATCCCTCTGCACCAAGCACAATTTCCCTTAAGAGCACACAAGAAATGCACTCAGTCCAGGGGCTGGATTTCCCTCTCTCTCTCTCTCTCCAGGCCCCCAGTGGGAGTCCCCACTGATGCAACTGTTGAATTAAGTCCTCAGCTGAGTGTTCCAAGCCAAGCCCTCCAACACCCTGTCTGTGAAACCAGTTTTCTGTGTCCCTTGTCCAAGTCCACACACACTCTGAGATGTGATTTCCACACTCCCACAGTCACACATACCTGGGAAAGGCTGGTACAGATTTACTAGCTGTGCCCCCTCTGCCAAGACTGTAAGGTAGGTACTGTCACCAGAACACTCCAAAGCCAGCTGCTGTAAGGCTCTTACAAGGGTAACTAATTATACTGAGTAAAATTAATACTAATATGAATTATAGTGTTTGACTAATGCAGCAATGCTTTCAGGAGCGGCCACAGTGTCACCAATTAAATGCAAGTACTCTCAAAGATTAAAATATTCTCTAAAAGACCAGCCACAAATGAAAAGTATAAATATGTTTAATGTTTAATAATAAATAATATAACATGACAGTACTAAACATCTTTTTACAATAAACACCAGAGTTGCAGTCCTAGGAAATATTAAAAATAACCCAGGTGGATATATTCACACAGATACAGTAAAAAAACAGTACTTATCTAATCCCACTATATTTTCCTGACTGATCTAAAGAATTTATATTCCCTGGTTACATTCTAAAGCAAGGCAAGATGAAATGGGCGAGTGTTTTTTCTTCTTTGTCAGGTTTCAAAAACAGACTGTCCTGAGACTTCTGCCTCATTTAGTATTAAAAAATCATTTCTGTGCTGGATTACAGAATGACATCACATACATCTGGTCATCTGACTGTGGTTCCCACACTACCCCCTTTGCTAGAAACTGAACCAGAATTTAGCACGTGTTATACACACAGATAGAGCTTTGTTGAGATGTGTTATAGCATCTGGAAGTTATAAAACCATTCCAGAACTTCCACCCCTCCAGGGTAGCAATTAGTTCACGCCTAAGGACAGTATAGTAATTTTTCCTAGTCCTGGTTTTCACAGACATTTTGCCTCTAGCTATAGTCAGAACTTTAAGATACAATCTTTATGCCGTAAACCAGGTAATTTAATTTGACTATTTTTCAAAGTTAGCTGGAATGACATTTTAACCGCTTCTCTTCCAGTATCCTCTGTTACAATATATTCATTCCGGTGGTTACAATGCAGTCTGACATACAGGTATATTTCTTTTCTGCAGCTTTACAAATACATTTTCAACAACAAGCATCTGTACAAATTAGTTTGATATGCACATAAGATATAATTCTTTACAAAACTCCAGTTAGCTATGCTGGCATATGGTACATATCCACTGTCTTAGCTGGCAATACATCACATCATCGCATCTTTTCCCCCTTGGAAGACTCAAGCTAGTATCTCAAGTGACCCTGGAGAAATGTGGCTTGAGGGAGATGAGACTGGGAACACATTAATCCATACCCTGTCTTGAGAGTCCATCTGCATTGGCATTGCTGCCACCACTGTGGTACTTCACTGTCGTATCATATGCCTGCAACCCTAGGCTCCATCTTAATAATTTTGGCATTTTGCTGGCTGGCTCAATGTAGTCATACATCCCCTCTTAGACTCCTCCTGCCACCCACTGTAAGTACTCAGCACCAGGACCTCCCTGTCATGGTAAAGTTTCATCATATTAATATGGTGCAGTCTGTGCCCCTGCCTAGCAGATTTACCATGTAGTTAATATCACTGACCTTCCTTACCACTTTGAAGGGTCCCTGCCAAGCTGCCTGCAACTTATTGTGTCTGACAGGAATGAGAACCATAACCTGCTGTTCCACAGCATACTGTCTGGCTTGAGCTTTCCTGTCATACCAGACCTTTCTCTGCTGTTGGGCTCCTGTCAGGTTCTCCTGGGCCAAGCCCATTAGCTTCCTAAGCCTTGTACTGAGGTTGGTTTAGGAGATATGCCACAACAGACTTCTTGTGGGATTCATCCTCACCCTCCCATTCATCACGAATTAAATCTAAAGGCCCCCTCACCCTATGCCCATACAGCAACTCAAAGGGTGAAAAACTTTGGATTCCTGGGGTACCTCTCTGTATGCAAACAACAGATGGGGCAAATATTTGTCTCACTCTCTCTTAAACTGGTCTGCAGATACCCATAGCATGGTCTATAGTGTAGAGTTTAGCATCTCCACGGGACCATTAGTCTGTGGAATTTAGGGGCGGTCTTTATGTGCTTCACCCCACAGTGCTGTTGCAGACAAGCCAGCAGGTCTCACATGAAATTGGCACCTCTGTCCATCAGTACTTCTCTTGGGAAACCTACCATGCTGAAAATCTCTAGCAAAGCATTTGCCACCTTCTCTACTTTGATGGAGGACAGAGCCACTGCGTCAGGGTATCTCGTAAGCATAATCTAAAACCACCAGATATACTTCTTTCCTATGGAACTTGGGGTACTCTGAGACCACACAATATCCATATCTGCTCTCTGAAATGCCTCCTGAATCACAGGCAAAGGCATCGGGCATCAAGGGAGCTTTGACCTTGTCTCCTGCCTTGCCTACTTTTTGGCACTGCTCACAGGTCCTGCAGTACCCTGTTACATCCTTTGCAATCCCAGACCAATAAACATGCAGAATACATCTCTTGGTATGCTTTATGCCCATGTAACCTGAAAAAGGAATTTCACAAGCATGGCTGGTAGTGCCATATAGTAGGCTCTAGGCACTACCAACTGCTGCATTATCTCACTGTCTAGCCCTTTCTTAGGGGTCCACTCCCTATACAGTAACCCTTTGTTCCATTGTAAACACTCCCCTTTTCCTTGAGGATAAGGATGCCTTCCTATCTACCTCAAGCCTCATATTCTAGGGTTCGAAAGCTGTGCCTGCCTCATCTCTACCTTTGTGACCCTTCCAGCTCCCCTTCCACAGGAAGTCTGGTATCCTCTGACAGCAGTGTTTCACTGTCCACCTGGATACTACCACTCACCTCTGTCCTTGCAGTCCCTGTCCAAGGGAACACCAGTACCTACTAGCAGCTGTGGCTCACCTTCAGGCTCACTGCTATAGGATAGCTTCCTCCCTGAAATAACCATCTCACTAGCCCTGGCTTCATGTGTGGGGTCAGTCTGAGTCTCCTCCAGGCTTCCAGCCCCACATGCCTGTCTCCATGCCTGATTGCATGTAACTGCATGCCCACAAGGTATTGCATTATTAAAACCATTCCCTATCAGGACATCTGCAGGGATATCCTCAGACACACCTACTTGCTTGCTTCTTTTTCCACCCTCCCAGTCAAAGTGAATGTTGGCCACAGACACTTGGAATGGGGTCCCTCCTAAAGCTCTGACTGGATTAGACTGCCCAAGCAAGTACTGCTCCTCTTTAACCACTGCAGGCGTCACAGTGGTTATGTCAGAGATGGTCTGTCTCTTAGTGGCCCGTTTTCCATCCACGAAGATAGGATATAAACTATAAACTCTGTTAACAGTGTCATACCCCTGTTGTCTCCAGACAACTTACCACTGGCATACTTTTATTCCCACTTGCTGGCTCCCCCACCTTTTGTTCTCCTCCTTGCTTCAGTGGACATTTGTATGCTACATGGCCCCTCTGGTTACATTTAAAACATCTAAGCCTTGATCCTGTCAGTGTACCTGAACTAGTAGCTTCCCCTGTTACTGGTGGACTCTGTTGGGGTAGTTTAGGCTGCCCACCACGGCTTCCCTTATATCTATGTACAGCACTGGGTATCCCCTTCTTGTGCAGTGATGGCCTGCTTGCTAAGTAGAGATCCCCTTTTTTCCCTAACTCATCTGCAGAGTTTCACTCTTGGTCTGCCAACCAGATTATCATTTCTTCAGGCAAAGTGCTAAGGCCTTGCTCCCTATCAAAAGGTCTGCCAGCCTTTCAGAAGTAGTGCCCTGACACGCACTTACCCACCTATGAAAAAAGTGCTTAACTCAGCAGTATAATCACATACACTTTCATCTGCCTTGCGTCTGTGCTCACAAAACTTTTTTTTTTCTGAGATTGCACTTCAATGAACTACGGTGCGGAAAGGGTAGATTTCCCTCTGAGTTGGTATATTTAAGTAGCGGGGGGTGTGGGGGGTAAGTCCCCCTGCTTCCACCCTTTACTTTTTTTTTTTTTTTTTTTTATGTTTATTTTGAATAGTTCGAATTTTCAATTGTTCGATCATTAAAGGTCGACCTTTAGTGATTCGAACAATTGAAAATTCGATGTTCCAATAGGAATCCCTTATAACTATCACCTCAGCAAGAAGGGTCCCAGAGCTACAAGCAGTCGTAAGTAAACAGCGTGTCACTGTTTGTTTTTCACAGGGATAGGGTACCCCTTAGAATTAATCCATCCTTCATGTCTAAGGTGGTATCAAACGTTTCTCTAAACCAGGCTGTCCAGCAGCCAGTTTTCTTCCCAAATCCTCAAAACAAAGGAGAACAAATCCTTCATTCCCTGGATGTACACAGGCAAATCTCTTGGTATTTAGACAGGACAAAACCCCCAAAGAGAGCAGAGAAGTTGTTGGTGGCTTTCACAGAGGGCAGACCTGTCTGCAAACAAACCATATCCAAATGGATTAAGTTTGATGCACTCACTATGGAATAACTTTACCTGCTCATATAAGAGCCCACTCCACCAGACATGTAGCAACTACCACTGTACTCCTCCAAGGAGTTCCTACCTAGGCTGTCCTAGAAGCAGCAGCCATGTGGAACTGTGTGCATACTTTTACAAAATATTACATTCTACGCATTGTCTCCAGAGCTACAGCAGAGTTTGCAACAGTCATCCTGCAAAACCTTATTTTCTAGGGGCCAACAGATTGTCTGCCACCCAACAGCTGGTACCTTTGGGAGTCCTTCCAAGTATTAGCACTGCAATATTGACTGTGAAGAACATAGTATAGTTGTGTCTTGCTTACTGTAGTTAGATGTTAGAGTAGCTCAGTCTTGCACTACAAACTCCCTCCCTCTAACCCCTCTATCTGCTGACTCTTCTTTCCACCTTGCTGGGTGCAAGGAGTAGAGAAATTTCCTGCATATAGTTCCTTCATCCCCTCCCTGCCTCCTATTTTCTTCTTGCACACACATTCAGACAACTGGTGTGTTTGTGATGTACTCTGATATCAAACTATATTTTCACTACCTAGAAAAACCTGAAGATAGTAATGAAAGGTACCATTCTTATTCTGTGATGCCCAGATGTCGGTCCTTGGATGTTCATTGGCTAGGGATGATGCAAAAACTCTGGAATTTGGGTCAGTCGCAGGCTTCTGCATGGCAGGAAGACCCTAGAATCAGTACTGTAACATTGATCTACTCAAACGTCAACAATTATGGTAAGTGAGACATAACTGAACTTTCCTACCACAGCTTAAATAAGCATCTTATTCATTATTGCAGTGCAAGTCCAAGTAAGCCTCGCATCTTGCCTACATGCATTAATATTCTCCAAGTCTGAACAGTTTTGTCAGATGCTGCTGGCCCAGGAATAGCTTATTGTTTCAGAGGGTCAGCAGAATAAGTAAACTGTTTCTAGCAGCAATACTCTTTCAGCAGGTATCACCTATTTTTTTTTTTTTTTTTCCAGACACGCTGTAGTGAAACAAGCTGTAAAAATAAATAACTGTTGGTTTCCAGTTTCGGCACAAAATCAAATGCAGAAGTAAGATGTTATCTTGCAGAAATGCATAGTAGAATTGCAGCAGTTAACAAAATGTTATACAAGGCTGTATTTCCTAGTGTGTGTTAAGTTGAAACATATGTAATGTCTTACAATGTACAAAGCTGACTGCATCAGGGAATTAAAGCTTTAATCATGAACAAAAACTAAATAAATAAATAAATGCTAGTTGTGACTTAAAAGAGAGCTTGAATTTTTAGCCATGCCAGTATGCAAAGTGTAGAACCATTAAAATAATTGATTATCACAGAAAAATCTGTTTTGTTTGTAGCAGTACTGTTAATGCTGATAATTGGATCTTTGGTAGTGTTAAAAAAGGGTACTTGAAAGGTTAATTTATTTTAAATTATTCCTGGAGGACCAATAATTTTAAAGGAAAAAAACAGACTAACTCTTGGTTTGTACCTATTGAAGACTTCAGCTTTACCTTTTTAATGAACTCCCTAACCCAATTCAAGTGCAGCTTGGACAATTGGATGGAAAACAGGAAATTCATCCCTGGTTTGGCACCTGTCTCTAATGGACACAAGCAACCTTTAAATGCTTCATCTCCCAGGCACCTGCTTACACTTCTCAAAACTATCCAAACTTGTTAGAGATTTGGGATGCATGGCTAGGCATAAAAAGGCCATTAGCCTAGTAAATGCCTGTGAATCTACGGATTGAAATAATATGCCAGCACAAGCAGTGAGATCTTGTGAGCATGCCTCTCAACTGTACAGATTTTCGCAGAATGTCCAGATTTTTGGCTCATATTTTTGGTCAGTTCCTCATAAAATCTGTGTGTTTCTGATAAATTACAGGGATGATCTGAGGCTCGAAGTCACTAAGTAATGACATGCATTAGAGTTTCATACTTCATATCCTTCAGAAAATGTATGTTAAAACAAATCCTGTTAGTCTAGCAACTTTCTAAGCTTATAGGAATAATATTTAAAGTATATCCCTATTTTTAGGCCTTTGTCCCCCATTTTGACCGTCTTTGTCCAGATTTCTTGCACTGAGAGGTTGAGAGGTATGTGAGTGAGGCAGAAACAGCTAAAGGAATTAGCCTATCATGGTACAGTATTCATGCCCTGATAAATTAGAGAGGAGAACACCATCTCTAAATGCTAGTGGTTTGCTGTTTTTAATTGTTTGTGTAAAGTAGTCCTTAAAACACAACAACTTGTAACTTGAACTAGACAATATAGGACTATGCATTTTGTTGTTGAGTTGTGGTGCATGATTTAGTTAAGATTTACTGAAAAGGAATTACATAATACATGACTGGACCGTCTGTCCTAAAATGGTAATGTAGTTGGGTAATATCTGTGTTGCACCATGGAGCCAACAGCTCTGCATTTTATAGTTATTTCCTATGTCTGCATAGCAGTTATTGAACCATAGTAAAAGAGAAAAAGTCTAGATGAATACAGATTATGAATCAGGTGCTCTGAATATAGCAGTTGGACTTGACACAAGAATACTAAAAGCCACTCCTGTGAGTACCAGCAAATTGCAACTTTGTGTAACACAATTAATCCTCAGTACTTGGAACCCCTGCACTACAGTAACTTTTTTATTTCTCTTTTCTGTGTGCTCCACGTCAGAGCTTGTAACCCTTGATAGTCCTGTTAAGTCAAGGTCAGGGCTAGCAGCAACTCTTTAGGAATGAAGTTAGGATAAATGTACATAAGTGAGCTGTGAAATAGCAAGTTCTGACTATATGGATCAAACATTTGTTGACTGCAGATATAAGCCACACTTGTAGAACTGTTGTACTTTTTCATAGATAGCTTTGGTAGCTTGACAGTGTGTAATTGTATACCATATTTTGTCTGTTTAAGAAATATTGAGTGTATTGCACCCTCCCAAATAGTGCCGGCTGAATAAAATTTTTCATTGCTTTTTCAATGAAGGTAATTACAAATGTTTAAATATATGTGAAAATCTGTGACTGTCATTATTATTTGTTTTTGACTTGTATGATTAAATATAGATATTTAAAATTTGTTGGTCAGCTCCATTGGTGTACAAGGGATTAAGCCCTAATGATTAAAAATGAGATGACCTAGCTTTAGTTAGTGGGCCAGGCATCTGTCAGAGATGACAGAGGGTAGAGGAGGAGTGAATAAGCTGGGGGACAGCTGACCTTTCTTTGTGGGGAGGGTACAGGGTGCATGCTTTGAGTTCTTGATTGTGTCTTAGAGTCCTTTGGGGAGGGGACTCAAGACCCCACAGGAGTGCTGGCTTCAAGGGGGGTGGGCAGTGATGAGGGATTACATAATTTGCAGAAGCGAGTGATATAACTGTCATGAATGCCTATTGCAGGCTGAGCTGTGGGGCTACTTCCTGGGTCTGCGTAAGTGGGGTTAGGGATTTAAAATAAGAGAACCCCTACCTTTATGAATGATGACAACAGTTACCATCATTCATCTCTCACCCTGAAAGGGATGAATGGGAAATAGGTCTCTTCTTTTTCCTCTTCTGGGGAAAATGGGCAATATAGAGCAAGGCAGTAATTGAGGACTGATGGTAATGGGGGGGGGGGGGGGGGTGAAAAACAGTGCAGAAAAAAAGCTGTAAAAAGTAATGTTATAGTAGACTTTTTTTTAGTCCAACCGACTATTCCCAGTATGCCTTACAAAATAAGAGTGAAGGAAAATGGGAATACATTTGTGCAGGTTATATTTGCATATTCCTGGCCATCTTTTTCCTTAATGAATTACTGTAGAAGTGGTTGCTTTGACTGTTTGGAAATGTATTACAAAAATTGTATGTAGTGGTCGTGCTGCGGTAGTGTTGTCGCCTCACAGTAAGATGCTGTCCAGTTCGATTCTCAGCTAGAGCGTCTTCTGCGTGGAGACATGTGTGAATGGGCGTACCTTTGTTGAAGGTTGTGCATCAGAGCTGGCACGTAAAAAATCTATTGCCAATCATTAGCGGACCGGAGTTCCACTGTGGTAACCCCTAAAGCCGAAAGACAACATCATTACTTATTATTTATAATTATATATATCATGTTATTCTGAAATGTGCAGACCACAGGATGGATATCTTGCTTTTCAGAAAGAAAACTGTGCTGATTAACAACAGTAAGACATTTGTATGAATAGGAATTAAGAAATGTGGCCATGCGTGTCACAGTTCTTGAGAAATTATGTAGATAATGCTGTGAAATCTGGAATAATCAGAAGTGAGGAGTTTTTAAGCAGCCTTATGCCTGTTTGTGTGCATGGTTTGTATGTTAATTAGTGTGTATATCATGTACCTTGTGAGAATTATAGATGTTATGTAGTCCTATCTCGCCTACATTCTTCACTCGTGGGTTCGGAGCCGAATGTCGGCTCTGACTCGGGCCTATTTACTAGCTCGAAAGTCTTTGACTGGCTGGGCTAAGATGATATCCCACAATACACTGCTCCACATCACCAGATCTCGTTTGCCACTTGTAGAGCTCGGACGTGGTCTCGACTTGGCTGTGGCTAAGTATTGCAAAAAACTCTTTCTTGTGAATTTTTGGCTAATTGTGTGTATTCAAATAGAGTTGTTATTAGTGTTGTTGCTGCATTACTTTTTGTAGGTTGCGAGTGTGTTTGTGTGTGGTATCCCTTACTCCCTCGGGCTAGGCCTGTTTAAGTTAGAGGACCTAGTCCTCCTTGTAGTGTTTGTCTGGCTGTCTTTAGGTGCATCTCTCTTATTTTAAGTTGAGAACCGTTTTATTTAGAGGTTCTCCCCTGTGCCTTGGTTGTGTTTTTACGTGTTCACTGGTTTCTGTGTCGGCAGTTTCCCGCCTTTTGTCAGTAGCGGCTGCTACAATTGTTGGCTTGGCATGTCTAAGGAACAAAAAGAGCATAAGCCCTCAGGCTTTAAAAAGTGTACAAAGTGTGCCTATAAAATGTCTATCACAGACGGACATTCGGTCTGTGTTTACTGTCTTGGACCCATCCACCTTCACTAGTCTTGCAGTTTTTGCCACACCTTTAGTCCTCGGGTGCTCCAAGAGAGGAAAAGTAAATTGATCCTAAAGGGACTGCTAAAACCATCCTTTGAGGAGGATTTAGGTTCGGCTCCCAGCTCCCAGAAGAAGTCTAAATCCTCCAAATCCAAGAAGAGGTCTCCGGCTCCATCTATTGTTTCGGAGCCACCTTGTAAAATTACCATTGTTGAATCTGCTTCCTCGGCTTCACCAACATCGGGGCCGCAGGAGGTAGCTGTGTCGATGGAGTCTGCGTCGCTCCGATAATTTTGGAACCAATTCGGAGCCGGTCGCCAAGTTTGAGGCAAGCTTCTCCAGATAGGAGGTCTAGGTCTCCATCCATTTCCTCCAAATCCTCCAGGCTTTCCGATTTGGATGTAGATAGGGTGGTGCAGAGGCTCCTACAGTCGCCGGTGTTGGCCAAACTTTTCTCGGCTCCGACCCAGTCTGCTCCGGAGCCAGCTCTGTTAGTTGTACCTGCTATTCCTCCTCCGAGCGCATCCTTGTCATCGGAGCCAGTAAGTTCTGCTCTGAGGGACGTTCCGGCGCCGATCCCCCAGCGGGGTTTATCGGTGCCCGCATCAGCTCCGACCTTGTTGGGTCCATCCACAGGGTTCGAGACTTGGGTCTCTTCGTTCGGGTCCAAGGGGGATGTCTCAGAACACCCTTCAGTTCCGAGCCTCCCCCTTGGTGCCTCAGCTGCGGGGACACCGGTCATGGCCTTGGAATGTGGTCGGTCCTCCGATTCGGGAGGTCCCGCCTTCGAGGCTATGCGGAGCTCGCTGGCTAGGTCAGCTACTTCTCTCGGATCGGTTCTTCCGTCCCACGCAATACCGGCGAGAGCTTCTGACACCCACCTATCCTTGGATAGCAGAGCGCAGGGGCCCAAGGATACCTCCACGAGTGGTCCCCTTCTTTCTGAGGGGCCCTCAGAGCCTGTGCCTGAGGAAACCCCCGAAAGAAATCTTGCAAGAGGAAGCACATAGACTCCCAGGACGAGTCTCTCACTTCTGATACGGACCTCGAGGAATTGGAGGGGTCCCCTAGGTCTTCCTCTGAGAACATTTCATTCTCCGATATACTGGAGATCTTGAAACAAAGAGGAGACTGGGAGACTGGCCCTCCAAAATCCCCTCCGAGGAGGAGTCAGTATTCCTTAAGGCCTTTGGCACTCAGCCCTCCGCCTCCTGGGTGTCTCCACCCTTCGATGAGCTCCTGGACCTTATTTGTCGGAGGGTGTGGGAGACCCCTGACTCCGTGGAGCCTGTTCCTTGACGCCCCAACAAATTTTTGTCTGCTCCCCAAGGGAAAGTATTTTTGACAAAAGGAGTCCCAATAGATGCTATGGTGGTGGCGGCTGCCACACAGAAGGAAGTTGCTGAGTCTTCCTCTTCGGTCCATCCTCCTAACAAGGAGTCTGTGACTATGGATCGGTACGGGAAGCGTACACTGTCTTCAGCGACCTTTACCTTGTGGTCGCTGAATTATTTGTCTCATTTCACGCGGCTCCAGAGAGATCTCCTTAAGGAGTTAGGAGATGCTCTAATGGGTAACGTGCCTGAGGCTGTGGCTCAGACTGTCAATGCTCAGCTCTCTACCCTCAACTCCATTGCTAACTCGTCCATGCGACTGATTTGATACGCAGTCAAGGGAGCTAGTAGGGTGGCTAGTTCAGGGGTGGCCATCAAGAGGCAAGCCTGGCTGTGCCTGTGTCACTTTGCGGAGGCCTTTAAGTCTTCCTTTACCGATGCCCCCTTCGATGGTTCCTCCTTGTTCGGGACCAAAGTGAAAGACACACTCACCAGGTGCAAGCAAGAGGGAAAGACCTTGTCTGCCGTGGGAGTCAGCTTTTCCCACCCGTCGAGGCCTTATCTCAAGGCTCAGCGAGGGGGAAAGATGTGATTCAAAAAATCTCAAAGGTCTTTTCCTACCACACAGGGTGAGACCCCCCCCTGAGGCAAGGGAGGGGGGTCGTATTCAGGGAGACGTTGCCCCAGAGGCAGAGGGGCCCCCCGCAATTCTGGGGACCGTGATTCCTTTCGCGGTTCCCCATACTCTCATTCCTGAGGGTGTGCCCGGCTGTGCTTCTCCGGAGCCAGTCGGGGGTCAAATTTCCCGGTATCCGGAAGCCTGGGTCAACATTACCCAGGGCAGATGGGTATTGGGGATAATCGCCGGAGGTTACACCATCCCATTTCATTCCACACCCCCCCCCTGTCAAAAGGATCCCAGACATTCCACCCAGTCAATGGGGTCATGCAGCAACAGAGGTTTCTCACCTGCTAGAAAAAGGAGTCATCCAACCAGTCCCCCCAGACCAGATCGGATTAGGGACTTCGTCAAGATTCTTTTTGGTGCCGAAAAGAACGGGGGACCTGAGACCCATTTTGGATCTCAGCCGACTCAATCATTATGTACACAAGTCCAAATTCTGGATGGTCACGCTACAATCGATTCTCCCATTATTGGGAAAGGAAGTATGAATGTGCTCCATCGACCTGAAGGATGCTTATTACCACATCAAAATGGACAGAGCATCCAGATGTCATCTACGCTTCCGGCTGAGAGCCAGGCACTTCCAGTTTCGAGCCCTGCCCTTTGGTCTCACCACAGCCCCCAGGGTGTTCACCAAGTGCATGGCAGTGGTGACGGTCACTTGAGACGTCAAGGATTCCAGGTGTTTCCTTACCTGGACAACTGGCTCCTGTCCGCCCCCACCAAGCATCTACTTCTTCAAAACAGAGATACTGCTATCGATCTTTGTCACCAGTTAGGCATCACAATAAACTGGAAAAAATCTGCCTTGCTACCCTCACAGCGTGTCTCATTTATAGGAGCAGAGTTGGACACTATTCGATTGAGAGCATTCCTACCTATGGAGAGGATCACAGGGTTGCAACGACAGGTTCGGATGATGATGTCTCTGACATGTGTGAGGGCAAGGCTAGTTCTTCAGATACTGGGGACAATGGCGTCCACTGTCATGATGGTCCCATTAGCGAAGTTACATATGAGGATCCTACAATGGCTCCTATTTGCCCAATGGTCCTTCCAAAGACTACCGCTGTCCCATCCTATCTTAATCACAGGCAAATGCAAGCAGGACCTCAGTTGGTGGCTATGCACCAACAACTTAGACGTAGGGAAACTCTTTGTTCCACCCAACCCGGTTGCCACAGTGACCACGGACGCCTCCCGGATAGGGTGGGGGGGCATTATCTCGGCAGGATGGTCCAAGGCACGTGGCAGGAGCACGAGATAGACTTGCACATAAATGTCCTGGAGATGAGGGCAGTGCTCCTAACGTTGCAGGCACTTCAGGATGTCCTCCCTCTAGGGACTATTGCGATACACTCAGACAACATGTCAGTAGTGTGGTATCTCAACAAACCAGGAGGAATCAGATTGTACCCACTATTCAGGGAGGCCATGAGAGTGTGGAATTGGGTGATAGCTTCCCAACGGGCCTTGGTGGCAATGCTCATCCCGGGGAAAACCAATGTGATTGCAGACAGGCTAAGCAGGGCGATCCTCATGCCTTACGAGTGGTCCCTGAACCGCCGGGTGGCGGACAGTATATTCAGCAAATGGGGTCAGCCTTGCTGCGATCTGTTTGCCAGCCCCCTCAATGCGAAATGCAGCAACTACTTCTCGCTGATCCCCCCCACCGGGGGAATCTCCAAGGGATTCTCTTGCGCACAATTGGCCCTTGGGTCTGCTGTATGCTTTCCCTCCGTTTCCCCTTATCTCGTGGGTGATTCAGAAAGCGCTATCCTTGGGAAGCAGATTGATTCTGATCGCGCCACACTGTCCTCGACAAGTATGGTTCCCCTTCCTTTAACCTTACATCGTGGGTGCTCCTTGGACTCTGGACCCTCGTCCAGACTTGCTGACACATATGTCGGGACAGCTCCACTCCTCCCTGGAGACCCTCCGGCTGACCGCCTGGCTACTCCACTTCCATCCGTAGTCAGGTGTCATGATTTTTCTCCAGACGTGGTCCATATTCTTTCGTCCTCTCATAAGCCGTCTGCTAGGAAGATCTACTCTAGCAAGTGGAAAAGGTTTTTGATATGGGCCCAGTCCAAAGGTATTGACCCCTACACAGCCCCCATTGACTCTGTGTTGGAATTTTTGTCTCATTTATTCTACCAAGGGTCTGCCTCAGCCACCATCAAAGTTCAGCTGGCGGCTATTTCAAATTATCATGTGGCTTATGAACCTAGCTTAATGGCACACAGGCTGTGTAGAGCATTCCTGAAAGACACTCTTCTCCTTCGTCCCCCTGTATCTCAACCTGTTATGCCCTGGGACCTCAATTTTGTTCTGCAGGCCCTCACTCTCCCACCCTTTGAGCCCGCGGCTTCCTGCGATTTAAAATTTCTTACATAGCTATCAAAAAGGCAGATTTCCATCACATCGGCTAGACGAGTATCAGAACTCCAGGCCCTATCAGTCGAGCCCCCATATTTGCTATTCCATAAAGATAGTCTCTCTCTCAGACCAAATCCTTCCTTTTTTCCCCAAAGTGGCTTCCTTATCTAATATTAATCAGTCCATTGAGCTGCCGGTCTTCTTCCCCAACTTCTACAATAAGGCAGAGTGCCAGTTTCATCTGTTGGATGTTCATAGGCAACTAAGCTTTTATCTACACAGGACTAAAGATTGGCAGAAGTCAGACCAGCTCTTCATTTCGTTCTCAAGAGAATCGCTTGGGGTCTGCGGTTTCCAAGGTCACTATCTCAAGGTGGATAGCTGGTTGTGTCTCCTTTATTTATCAGGCAGGGAGGAAAGAGCCTGCCTTTTCCAGTCAGAGCACACTCTACCAGAGCAGTTTCCACTTCCACAGCCTTTCAGGCTAGGTTATCGATGGATGATATATGTGCGGCTGCAACATGGGCTTCTCCTCACACGTTTGTTTCCTATTACAAATTGGATGTGGTGTCCAGGGACAGATCATCTTTTGGCTCCACAGTGCTCAGGAGTATTTTCCATTGAGCCACCCAGGATGTAGGTGCTAGGGACGCTGTCCCACAAGTGAAGAATGTAGGTGAGATAGGACTACATAACATCAGTTAGTTATGTACTCACCATAACGTTAGATGTATGTAGTCCATCTCGCCTCACATTCTTCATTACCCCCCCACCATCCCCCACGCCTGGAGGATTTGGAGGATCTCTTTGTACTTCTGATGTTACAGAGTCCCTTTGGATAATTTGTTGGACCTCGTTATTATGGGTGTGTGTGTGTTTGGGCAATGGATAGAATGCTTCTGTTGGCAGCAAACTAGATCTGGGGATGTGGAGCAGTGTATTGTGGGATACCATCTTAGCCCAGCCAATCAAAGACTTTCGAGCTAGTAAATAGGCCGAGTCAAAGCCGATATTCGGCTCCGAACCCACAAGTGAAGAATGTGGGGAGAGATGGACTACATACATCTAACGTTATGGTGAGTACATAACTAACTGTTTTCCAGGTTTTATGGCCATTTGTAGCATACTGAATTTAAAGTATGCCAGGCCATGTATTTACGGGATGTAAATGAAACAAGTACAGAATGTGACATTCTTCTTAAAATTGTTTAAGGAAATACCAAAACAGGTTCAAGTAAAATAGGTTGCACAACCAAGAACATAATGTGATTTATATACAGTAAAGGTGAAATTTTGTAGCTATTTAGTTTTTTGCACTGTACTTGTGTGCCTGCCGATATCATAGTGACAAAGTAACTTGGATATACAAATAAGGAATTCTTATTTTGGGGGTTGATTTCCAAAGCTCCCACTTGCTTGTTTCACATCTCGGACAGAGTTATTTACTCATCCTTGCAGCAGGGTCTTTCCTAAAAACAAATCTGTTTGCTTCGTATAAAGAAGAAAATTATTTTTAAAAAGCACTTGTATTCATGTTGTTTCAAAAACTAGAACAGCAATCAGTCGCCAAGCTGCTCAGTTCTGGAGCTGTTTTGATTCAACCAGCAAGATGTTTCACTTTTATCTCTGCATATGTGACACCCAAAACATTCATAGGCAAGTACTAGGCTATCTGCCCTAGGGCCTATACAAGCCTAGCCAAACGAGTTCCCTGGCTTCCACTACCCAAGAAAATTATTTTCCTGTGCCCCTGTCAAACAGAGCCACAGCAGTGATTCCCGGGGTGAATTTCTTATTACCTATCCAATTGTCAAGATTTCTCTTAAAGAGAAGCTTTGCTTGACATGAATGGGCAGCCTATTCCAGAGCAGGGGAAGTCTCTGGGAAAGGGATCTATCCCTCCAGCATGTTCTGTTTATTGTGGTGACAAGGTTGCTGAAGAAAGCAGTTCAGAAGCAGTATTTAATGGGGTGCTGTGCACAGTGATATAAGTTACTGATGGTAGTCCTTTACCACAGAAGACTGCATTCTCTGTAGGCTGCGTGTATGCATTGTGCAGCATAGAATGTTACCATTTGTATCACTGGAGCAGCTGCTGGCTTAGCTGTGTAAGCATTCTGCTGCTTGGGTCTCAAATTACTAGAAGTGGGATTATATCACAGGATGAACAAAATCAAGTTTCTGTGCAACCTCCTCTTGTGCTTCCATACAGAACCATTAGCCATCTGCATTGTCACTGCTGGAAAGAAACAATTTTTATGCATATGGACAATGCATCTAGTACAGCATTGCTGCTTTTAGAATTGTGATATACATATGCCATGTAGACACATTCGTTGCCTTGATTTCTTTTGTAGGTCATCCATTTGTCAAGACTTCTACCATTTTGGGCATCTGTGTTCAGTAGCAGATTATCCCAGTAGTCTTTACCTAATGCCATTCTCTCATGTAAAATGTCGGCATGGCATTCACATTTATCCATAATTGGGGTACTAACTTGCATGTTTTCTCTAGTTCCTTTTAATTGTGGAACAGAGCTCAGTCACTGCATTCAATTGTAATTTTTCTTGCATTTTTATCACAATCTGTGTCTTTCACTTTGCATTTTTTTGGATTTTTTTTTCATAGTTGAACTGTATAATGTCTTGGAGAGGCATTGGGGATATTAAAGTGATAGCTTGATAGGGGCACTAACTCCACAGTTTGAGAGCTTATCTTAAACATACAATTTGATGTCTGACTTGTATAAAGAAACCTGAAACTCAGTATAACAAGGTTGCTAGATTTTTTTTAATATCCTTTTTTGGCCTTCATTCTTCCTGTGGCCACCTTCTGCAGTCCCCCCAGACCAATCCATGTCACACTTCCACGAACATAGTAGGACACCAAGAGACAATGCAAGAATGTGGAATTGTGGCTATCACCCAGTATGGTTAAGAGAGTGTTATTATACTCCTAACTCCCTGTCCATGGCAGTTGATGAGTACACTGTCAAAATAGGGCCTGTAGTCCTGACTCAGAGGTGTGCATGCATGCACGCTTTCTCAAATAAATGTTATACTATATCCAGATGCAGCTCAGCATGTTGCTTGACAGGACTTCACACCTGTCTAACTGCTGCTTCACTACCCAGCTTCCACTAGGTCACACATCTTATAATACTCAGACTTACACCTTAAACCTGGCTTACCAAGGCACCACAGCCATCCCTATGTACCTTAGACTCCACTAAGACTGCTAATTTTATAACCCTAATGAAGCTCTCGCACATCTTTCTGTTGCATTGAAAAAGATAGAATATTGGATCTGAAATGCTAACTGTACACTTTTTTTCATATTGTTATTATTTAACCTATTGCAACACAAGGATTTTAACCTCGTATGTGCTTCTTTGAGCTAGTAGCACCCCCGGTTCCCTGGAAAAAAAAAATGGTTCTTCTGTTTCTCATCAGCTTGAAGATGTCATAGTACATTTGAAAGTGACTTATTTGAGGTATATGTAGCTAAAGTTTGCAGCTATTTTACTGTCTTTTAAACTAATTTGTTAAATAAATTGACTTTTGAGTTCTTTCATAGTAAACACGAAAATCAAATAAAGTAAGATCAACAAACGGGTGAGATCACAGCTTCAAAAGGTGCATTTCCACCATAAAAGTCTATGCAAGTAGTGTCTTTTAGAAATGAAGACAAACATTGAAAGTACATAAGACAGTGAATAAGTTTAGTTGCAGTCATTTAGAAAGCTTCTGTCTTGAATAGCACTGGTCAGTGCTACAGCTCTGTGTCCTCTGACATTCATTCTAGCCAACCAGCAGTAGCCGGCAATGGCATCACATAGCGGAATAATTAGCACTCAGGCTCATTTGTGATGTATGACATTTCTCAGTAAGTGTTAACACCAACCAGGCAGCTAAATTCGCTATCCCATTGTAAGTTGTCAGAAAAATATGTATTAATGTATGTATGCTTAATGCTAATTAGAAACTAAATAAGTTAACATGTTTTTCATTCTATTTTATATACAGTTGGGTTTCATATGAGACTGAAAAGATGCTTTTTGAAACTGTAGTGTGCTTTCTGAAACTTGCAAGATGCCCTCTGACCTAGTAATTGCTAGCACAGCAATATTCATGTTTATGCCTTTTGGAAATGTACTTGAGAAGCAGGTGATTAGGTCAGGAAAAATGAGTAAACAATGCTATATTCTGTAAATGTAATGATTTTAAACAATCAGCTCCGTTCGAAGTATGAGAACATGTGCAGCTGCAGAAGTTTTGAGATAACATAGACAAAGGACTGTTAGAGAAATGAACTGCAATCTATACTTGCTTTGTGCTCGAATTAGCCATAGTACCTTGAATGGTAACATTGCATATATCTAACCGGTGGTAGCCAAGGCCACGTTGTTTTTCTTAGGAAGTTTCTCACAAAAATTGATAATACCAGTAGAATATTGTAAAAACAATTATTACTAAATGATGATGACAAAACTTGTGCTTCACTACGTCAGCTTGGTAGGCAATGTCTTATTAGAAAGTGTATAAAAATGTTAGCATTTCCTGTTTCTAGTTAGACACACTCTGTATTAGCACGTTTTTGTCTCCTTGCTGCAAGATTAAAGTGCCTTAACCTGAACCTACCGTGTTTTGATCATTTTTAAAGTATATTTTTTCCTTTGACAGTTTGGTCCTTCGGACCGGAAAGTACCTCTCACTCTAGGCCCAGGTCAGAATTGGGCCCGGTGGCATGTACCCGTACGGAGAAGTGGCCACGTCGGCTCTTCTGTCTTGAAAGACCTCCGACTAAATTGTCGTTTGAAAGAGGCCAGCCACTGTTTCTGATCTGGGATTGGAGGACGAGTCAACGTTCCGGTGGATCAACTCACGGAGGGTCAGGTAAGGAGGAATTTACCTTTTTTCTGTTTTAGATCAGGGACTTGTTACAGTACTGTTTTGTCAGGGAGATTTGCATGTGCAGATCAGGGACAAAAAGATTGCTGTCTTGTCATAGATCAGGGAAACAGAATAGATAGGCAGTTATTCTAGATAAACTGTGAAAAGGTGTAGAATCGTGGTCCCACATGATAAGAAGGGTTACGTAACAATTTCTGACTTGGCTAAGGCAACATGGGAAATCAGTGCACGAAAAATTCCCGAGACCCGCCCCTAACCGAAGACGCAAAATATATGCAATTACAGTGTGCCGGTAATGTTAAGTATTATACAAAATGGGTTAATAAATACAAATTTGATGGTAATTTAGATAAATCTTCACTTATTAAACTGGTTAGAAAACTTAAAACAGACGCGAAAAGTCAGCTAAAAAAGCAACGACAATTAGGAGTCCCTCAGGCACACAGGTGGCTTGAGGAAGCAAACCGCAGGGAACAAAAGATTAAAAATTCAAAAGCAATGTTCTTAGATAAAGAAGATAATAACTTGGTAATAGCAACAGCCCCTCCTCTTCCCTTTCCCTTACCAGAATATGAAGCGAGTGGACAAGCTGATCCACCTCCGCTATACCCAGCTGTTCCTGCAAAATTAAAACCGTTTGTCAGGGATCCTATCGAGACCAGGTCTCGAACACGCAACTTGAGAGGGGATATTGAATTATATGAAATAAATAGAAATTCACAAGCTATGAGTGAGGAAGAGATATGCCCACTCATAGAAGTACCAAATCCACCGGCAGGACAGGCAGGACAGGATCCAACTCTTCTAGTATATAGACCGTGGACACTGGAAGACATCTGGAAAGCCACAGAGGGAATTCCCCATCCAAAAGTTAATTTTAGAAAATTCTTAGAAGACTTACAAGGTATGAGGTTAAGTTACCATTTGAATGGAGAGGAAGTAGAGAAAGTAGTTAGACAAATCGTAGGTCCAGATTGGCACATGATCAGTGGCAACTGGAATCCCCGTGACGCAGAGCTTAGACACTCCCACATAGTAACGCAGAACTGGACAACAGAGTGAAAGGTCTGACAGACCGAATCTCTGAGAAATGGAAGCCTATGGCTGATTGGACTTGCATTAATCAATGCATACAACAAGAAGGTGAAACTGTTGATAGATATTATGCCAGATTATTAGAATGTTTCAATAACCATTGTGGAATGCAGGTACCTGAAGATCAAACACATGATTCCCCATATGAGCAACAGCTAAAGAATGCATTTTTAAAAGGCAGTATTGCGCCCATTAGCAGCATTATTACAAAGCACATGGTAGATCATCGTACAAGTAGATTACAGTCATTACTTGAATATGCAAGACATGCCAAAAGGCATTTTAATAACAAAAAGAAAAAGAAAACTCAAGTATTTGCAGTAGAAGATGGATCAGAAGTCTTTGTAGTACAAACTGGGAAGAAGGGTAAGAAAAATACCCAGGGAAACAAGCAATCTGATAAACGATCAGAAGACTTTGAAGAAAGAAAGAAAAGGGGTGAATGATTCAAATGCGGGGAAAAAGGGACATTTGGCAAGGGATTGCAGGCAAAATAAGAAGGTAACCACGGAAGATAAGGAGGGTGAGGAATGACTATATGATGGTCAAGAGTCACTGGATAGGAATGAACAAGAAAAGACAAATGCAAATGTGGTAGAAAGAGTAGAGGATGTGACAGAAGAAATAGAGGATGTACATGAATTCATAGATAATGAAGAAAATGAAATTTTGGACTTTGCTAAGTAGAGCTCTAAGCTCAATAATGCTGACACAAAACCGGAAGTTACACTTCTGGTAGAGGGGAGGGAAGTCAAATTCTTGTGTGACTCAGGGGCTTCACGGACCCTGATACATCCTTCCAAACTACCAGAAAATTCAGAATCACTAGACTACATTTTAGTGAAAGCAGCTAATGGACAGCTGTATCGGGAACCGCTCTCCCACAACATAGTGATAACTGACCCTGTTTCAGGGATGACCCAGAAAAGCAAAATTGTTGTTTCTGCAAAATGCCCAGTGAATCTCTTGGGCAGAGACCTAATGCAGATATTTGGCATAGCCGTAGTTACAACTATGCAGGGTATGGAAGCACAGCAACAAATGGATACTTTTGTAGTGCGACCGGAGGGTGAAACATTTTATTGGTACAGCCAGGACTTAGTTACAACTGGTCCAGGAGCAGTAACCGAAGAACTGATGAAAGTAGCCATCAGTAAATCCCCCTCCCTTGACACTGATAAACAGCATTTCTTGCATTGCACTCTATATTACTGTATACCTGATAAAGAATATGAGCAAGAACTGTTTAAAAACCATGCTAATAGGTTAGTATTGTGAAATTTGTACTGGGACACAGAAGGAAACATTGTAGTAAGCTGTTCATTGCCCCAGGAATTCCTAGCACTTTACACATCTAATCGATTACCACATGTAAGCTTAACTAAAGATAGAAATTTGAAGTGGGCGGACCTAGAAGAAAAAGTCACAAGGTGGGAAAAACAGACAGAGTTAGAACTCTTTGAACAAGGAGTACAGAAGCAGAAATTAAAATGGATAACACAGAGACACACCCAGCTGTGCACTCACAGACAAGTGAGGATAGCTGAGTAGCACTCTTACTAGAGGAAGAGGAAAAAACCTTGCGAGGCATACCAGAGACTCTCTGGTCAACAGGGAAATCAGATGTAGGACTTATTCGTACAGCAGGACCAGTACTATTACGCCAAAATCAGCATTTAGACCTCAAAAGAGACAGTATCCCTTAAGGAAGGATGCAGAAATAGGAATTAAACCTATAATAGCAGCCTTACTTAAGGAAGGAGTCTTAATAGAATCTCCTAATTCACCATGTAATACACCCTTATTTCCTGTTAGGAAGGCAAATAGAGAATGGCGTATGGTCCAAGATTTACAAGCTGTGAATGACGCAGTTATACCCAGGGCATGTACGGTGCCAGATCCACACACTTTATTGAATGATTTGAAACCTCAACAGAAGTATTTTTCTGTGGTAGATATTAGCAATGCATTTTTCTCAATACCGATACACCCAGGCAGCCAACATTGGTTTGCATTTACATTTCAGGGGAAACGATATACGTATACGAGACTACCACAGGGATATTGTGAAAGTCCAACAATATTCACACAAGAAATGGCAAGTAACCTGGCAGGATTTATCCCACCGAAAGGTAGTCAGATTTTACTTTATGTAGACGACATTCTGCTGGCAGCCCCCACCCAGCAAGAATGCACAGAGGATACCATAGCATTATTACAATTTTTAGCCACTCAAGGACACAAAGTAAACAAAAACAAACTGCAACTTTGGAAAAAACAGGTCAAATACCTGGGATATGTAATATCCAAAGAAGGCAGAATATTAGATGAAGACAGAAAAACAGCAATATTACAAGCACCTAAACCAACTACCAAGAAGGAAATGATGTCCTTCCTGGGTACTACTAACTTTTGTCGGAGTTGGATACCAAACTATGCTTTGGAGTCTGCTCCGCTGACTAATTTGATATTCAAAAAGCCATTGGCAGCACAGGATTTATTACAGTGGACACCAGAAGCAGAATCAGCTTTCTGCAAACTGAAACAACTGATAGCTTCTTCCTTAGTTTTAGGATTACCAAACTATCATAAGCGATTTTTCCAAACTGTAGACTGTAAGCAAGGTTATATGACATCAGTGTTAACACAACAACATGAGGACAAACAACGCCCCATAGCTTACTATTCATCACAGTTAGACCCAGTGGCGTGATCCTTGCCCCACTGTGTACAAGCAGTAGTCGCAGCTGCAATGGCAGTGCAGGCTTCAGCCTCAGTAGTATTGTTCCACCCTCTCACAGTGAGAGTGCCTCATGCAGTCACGATTATTTTACTGCAAGAAAAAGTAGCATATCTTTCTCCTGCTAGACATCTTTCCTGTATGACTGTACTGTTGAGCCAACCTCATATGACAATTGAACGATGCACAACTTTGAATCCGTCAACCTTGCTCCCAACCCCTGCAGATGGCAAACCACACTGCTGCCTGCAGGAGATTGAGCAAAAGACACTACCTAGAAAAGACCTTACAGATGTTCCCTTGGATGACGCCGAGGTGACATACTATGTGGACAGCTCGTGCAGGAGGGGGGTCCTACAGGACAGAATCTAGTGGGGTATGCAGTAGTTTCTGATACCGAGATTTTAGAAGCGAAGTCTTTACCACACAACTTATCTGCACAAGCAGCAGAATCGATTGCCTTGACAAGGGCATGTACCTTAGCAAAAGGTAAGAAAGTAAACATTTTTACTGACAGTATGCTTTTTCTACTGTACATGTTTTTTGCGCAGCAGTGGAAAAATAGAGGGATGATAACATCTACTGGTAAACCAATTAACCATGCGCAATTTATTTTAGATTTGTTAGACTCTATTCAGTTACCTCAGAAAGTAGCTATTTGTAAATGCGTAGCTCATACCAAGCAAAAGGATAGAATTTCAGAAGGTAATGCGAAGACTGATACAGCTGCAAAACAAGCAGCTTCAGCTTCAGAAGTTTTTCTTTTAAGTGAGGAATTACAACCATCTGAGATTTTAGACTTAGAAATGTTAAAAACAATGCAGACACTTACTACAAATGTAGAAAAACAGAAGTGGATAAAACGAGGAGCAATCCTTGAAAAGGGACTGTACATCTCCAAAGAAAACAAACCAATTTTGCCATCTAACTTGTTTAGATATGCAGCTTTGTTGAGCCATGGGCAGTGCCATGTCTCAACAGGGGGGATGGTACAGTTAGTGAATCGAGTGTTTACGACGTATGGATTTACAAACTACACAAAACATTTTTGTGCAACATGCCATGTTTGTAACAAGCATCATGCACAAGGGCATTGAAACCTAAGCAAGGGAATTTCCCTATACCACCGTATCCGTTCCATACTATTTGTATGGATTTTATAGAACTGAACAAATGCGAAAATAAGAAGTACTGCCTTGTCATTATAGATATGTTTTCCAAACGGGTGGAAGCTTTTCCAACTAAAAATCCAGATGCAGCTACTGTTGCAAAAGTCCTTGTTAAAGAAATTATGCCTAGATTTGGCATACCGGAAAAGATTTATAGTGACAATGGCACACACTTTGTAAATCAAACTATACAACAATTTAGTCGTTATTTCGGGATATCTCTGAAAAACCATTGTGCATACCACCCTCAATCTGCAGGATTAGTAGAGAGGCATAATGGGGTTTTGAAAAATAAGCTTAGCAAATTGATTAGTGAGACACAAAAGAACTGGGTGCACTGTTTACCTCTGGCACTGTTGAGCATGAGCAAGGCTTAAAGCGCTTTTCGTTTGCACTGAAGCAAACTTCTTCAGAAGACCTTGTAACTAGAAAGCCGCCACATTTTAAAATACATCACTGCTTACATCACAGAAATAAATTACTGTGTGAAAAACAGCTTAAAGTTGTAGAACATTAAAAGACAATTGGATATGAACCTAATACCATAGTACCAATTGCCTCCGGTATAACATTCATATGATTCAAAACTTTAAAAACCAAAATACAAAAAACAAAAGAAACAATAAAACTATAAATGTAATATAATATAATGAAATAGTATATAATGTTATGCCACCACACTAGTTAGACCACCTGTTTTTAGGTGCAACTACCCAATACAATTCTATGATATTGTGAAACCCTCATAAACAAACTGTATATGTGTGTACAAAGCTATGATAACACAGGATGCATCGCACATTAACTACACTGCAAACAAGAGCCATATTATCTACAAAAGCTTTTGTTCTTTAGAATACAACTGATGGAACACAAATCGTTCAAACCCGGGGGTTTGCATGCCTCAAGTCTTATTTGCCATGCCAGTTCTAATTCTTCCAATAAAGTTGGCATCGGACTTCCTCTTATAGATGGAACTATTTGATCTATGGCCATAAAAGTAAAAATGTGATTAGGGTAAGATAGTATATGTTTCGCTAGTGCGTTTTCTAACTTCCCTTTATTAATTGCATACATATGTTTGTACACTCTCTCACGTAGTTTACGTTCCGTTTTGCCGATGTAGAAGGCACGACAGTGTTTACATTTAGCTAAATAAACAATAAATTTAGATTGGCAATTAAACTTTGATCTAAGCTTGAATTGGGTGTTGTTGATCTCAAACGTGCTAGATGTAGTCATGTATTTACAATAATTGCATGCCTCACATTTGACCATACCAACTGATTTAGAACAATGTAAATTTGCCAACTCAAGGTAATTCTTCAAGTTCCTACCCGTTCTGAAACATGTGTAAACCGTTTGACCAAGTTTATTCCATAGGACTGGGGCTGTCCTTAAAAGATCCCAGTTTTTCTTCAATATACCTGTGACTGCAAAACTGTCACTACAAAAGGTAGTTATAAATTTCAATGAAGAATCACTGTCGGAAGGTATACTGCTGTTGTTTGAACTTGGAGAAATAACCAAGTTATCAGACTTGGTAGCTAACTCTGAACCCACATCTAACTGGGATTTAACTGTTAAGATTGGGGAGTAGACACAATTATGTCTTTTAGTAGTAACCTCATCTATAAGGGTGACAATTAAATCCTCCAGGTACCCACGACTCGGGAACATACATTTAAGGCGGTCACATTCCTTAGAAAAATCACACAATTGAGTGTTGATACGTGCCGCCCTTACTAGTTGACCTTTCACAACTGATCGCTTCTGGTAGAAAGGATGGCAACTCGAAAAGTGCAAAAAATCGTTAGAATACGTTGCCTTCCTATAAATACTTGTTTGGAAACACTGGTGTGATCTATTTTTGACTAACATCAAGTCTAAATAGGGAATGGTGTCTGTATCAAATGTGGATGTAAACCTAAGGAATTCAGTAGTACTATTCAGGTAGTGAACGAATTCACTAGCTTCATCACCCGAACCCTTAAACAGGATGAAGATATCATCCAAAAAACGGGTGTAGTATATCACTTTGTTAATTATAGTGCTAACATTGAATACAAATTCATGTTCCCATTGAGCCATGACCATGTTGGCAACACTGCCACCACAAGGAGAACCCATGGCTACACCACATTTTTGCAAATAGAAAGATTCACCAAATAAGAAAAAATTGTTTGTCAAAACCAAGTCTAACAATTCAATAATTAAACTGATTTCATTATTTAAGGCCCCGTTTTGGTTCAATCTAATAGCTGTCCAATCAAGGCTAACAGAATGGGTTATAAAGGTGTAAAGGTCCTTGACATCGATGGTTAGAAAGTTGTATTCAGCATCATAACTGAGCTTATTCAAATCACTCAAGAAAGACCAAGAGTCCTTACACACCTGGGTTTCTGATGTCAAGTACTTTTTAAGTAACCCATCTACAAACTTTGCTATGGGGTAAGTAGGAGAATTGCGGCCGTCTATTAACGGAAGCATGGGCGGGTCGACAAGGCATTTATGCAGTTTAGGTATGCCAAACATTTATGGGTAACGTGGGTAAACTATAGAAAGGTAATTGAATGTTTTCTGGTCTATTCTACCATCAATAAAAAGGTCCCTGAGAGTCGAATTGATTAACTGATATGCACCACTGACTTCAGATCGAGAACTTATCTGATAAGCTGAAGTGTTAAGAATTCCAAGCATACATAAGGTGTAATCACTTGAATCAAAAATGGCAAGACCCCCACCCTTGTCAGGTTTACATATCCTGATTTTTTGAGATTTAATGAAAGTCAAAAAAATCCCTTTCATCACTAGTGATGTTTGATTTAGCCAATTTACTAGGTTTGTATTTATTGGACCGAACTAACTGACGTATATCAAGTTCACACACTTGCTCGAACAGTTGCAGCACCGGATTCAGTGGTGGATTAAAAGTACTCGGTACATGTAAACGATCAATAACATGTGTAGATTTACCTAATAACAACACAAGGTTCAACTTCCTAACAAAAAGTTTAACATCGATGATAGTTCTAACCAGATCTAAATTCTGTGTAGGGACAAAAGTAGTTCCTTTCGCCAACAAGTCAGCCATGTCCACAGTGATAGTAGAACTTGAGTAATTGTAGATTTTAAAGTCACATAGTCTGTTACAAATTAAGAGTGGACCACAAGTTTGTTTAGACACATTAAATAAATCATCTTCTACAACTGTCGAGGCATGTAAGGAACCAGGGGGAGAGTCATGAATTACGCTTGGATCTAAACTAGTAGCAAAAGAAGTGTTTGTCGCAAGTATGGCTCATATCAATTAAAGAAGTAGTGTGGACACCAAGGTCACTTGCATGTTCAAATAGAACACCGCAAGAAGGCCACATGGCTACTTCCACTTCTTCCTGTTGGCCCGATTGTTGTTTGAAGACCGAGAGCCTTGCTTCGGTCTTGCTCCCCTCTGCGTCTCCTCTTGAAAATCCCGTTTTTGGTTATGGTCACCTTGAGCCTGTAAGTTGTTAGCAGATTTATTGGCGTTGCGTATTCTTTCGCTCCAACCTGACTTCCATGTCATCTTCTAAGTCACTATGAATACTGTCAGGAAGTTCATCAACAACCAAATGATTGTCATTGTTAGAGTTCATGTGGCTAGAAGAAGCATGCACAACACCTTGGCCCAAATTGACAGAATTAGATGGAAAATTGTTGTTATGATGGCTAGACTTTAACCATACCTGGTCCGAAGATGGTTTAGGATACGCTACCCCATCTTCATATGCCTTTAAATCTCTAAGTTTTTTAGTTTTAATAACTTTCAACTTAACCATATGGTCGTTGATGCTGGAAAATACCCGGCTGTATTCGAACTTGTAATGGTTGTAGTTAAGGTTAGATTTAATTCTTGTGTCCAACTCCGCAACCACCTTAAACAGGTTGTCAACCCATAGCTTGTAGTGTTTCATGATGGCCGCTAACAGTTCAAGACCCTGGCGGTCAAACAGCTTGACCAATTCAATATAAAAAGGTGAACCCGACTCTATCCCCGTAGGGAAATGGTGACATCTCAAGCCTTTAGGGACAACCTTTAATCTAACACATTCCTCGAAATAAGCGATTTCTAACTGCAGCTTTTTTATTTTAAATAAGTAATTGTCAAAAAGCTTTAAGTCAGATACTATAGTAGAAGTGCCCAAGTTACGTGCATGAAGTGCGTTCTGTGATGGACCCACATTGGTGTCGCTGGAAAAAGAAAAAGTGTCTTTCAACCAAAAATCTAAAGTTGGTTGACCAGGACTGATGTTGTTCAACTCACCAATCACATTTGTTTCAGCAGGAACAGGTGTTTCCGAACCCGGTACTAGTGGAAACTGAATTTGCCGCTGTGGAAGTATTTGCCGGATTGTCGGCTGTGAAGAGGCCGGAGCAACAGGTTGTGGTTTGCTAGGCTGTGCTGTTGATGTATAAGTGATGCCAGGATTCAAGGTTCCTACCGGTGTATTACTAATACCGGAATTCAAAATAACTGCCATATTCGGAGATCGACTGACATCGCCAGGTTGGCTAGAACCGAAAACAGGCACACGATTTCCAGGACTAGCTTTAGCTTGAACTGAATCAAGCAACGGAGCTGTCAGCTCCCCGTTTCATGGTTGATTGTAGCTGTAAAGTAAGCATTGGTTTCTATCCAAGACGTCGAGTCTGTACATGATAGACTCAATTTGTGTAGTAAATGAATTGAAGAAAGACTCACAGTTACTATTCATAGTGGCGGTTACAGGATGCCCCACTGCTGCATTCCACTCCATAAGGGTATTACCAGTTCCGTTGTTCAGAGGAGTAGTTGCAGGGTGCCCCACTGCTGTGTTACAGTCCATGACATTGTTACCAAGTCCGTTAGGGGCGGTATCATCGACCAGGGAAGGACAGGTATCCAAAACATTGTTATTGTCTAAAACTCAACGTCTTGGATAGAAAACAATGCTTACTTTACAGCTGCAATCAACCACGAAACGGGGAGCTGATAGCTCCGTTGCTTGATTCAGTTCAAGCTAAAGCTAGTCCTGGAAATCGTGTGCCTGTTTTCGGTTCTAGCCAACCTGGTGATGTCAGCAGTCGATCTCCGAATATGGCAGTTATTTTGAATTCCAGTGTTAGTAATACACCGGTAGGAACCTTGAATCCTGGCGTCACTTATACATCAACAGCACAGCTTAGCAAACCACAACCTGTTGCTCCAGCCTCTTCACAGCCGACAACCCGGCAAATACTCCCACAGCGGCAAATTCAGTTTCCACTAGTACTGGGTTCGGAAACACCTGTTCCTGCTGAAACAAATGTGATCGGTGAGTTGAACAACATCAGTCCTGGTCAACCAACTTTGGATTTTTGGTTGAAAGACACTTTTTCTTTTTCCAGCGACACCAATGTGGGTCCATCACAGAACGCACTTCATGCACGTAACTTGGGCACTTCTACTATAGTATCTGACTTAAAGCTTTTTGACAATTACTTATTTAAAATAAAAAAGCTGCAGTTAGAAATCGCTTATTTCGAGGAATGTGTTAGATTAAAGGTTGTCCCTAAAGGCTTGAGATGTCACCATTTCCCTACGGGGATAGAGTCGGGTTCACCTTTTTGCATTGAATTGGTCAACCTGTTTGACCGCCAGGGTCTTGAACTGTTAGCGGCCATCATGAAGCACTACAAGCTATGGGTTGACAACCTGTTTAAGGTGGTTGCGGAGTTGGACACAAGAATTAAATCTAACCTTAACTACGACTGTTACAAGTTCGAATAAAGCCGGGTATTTTCCAGCATCAACGACCATATGGTTAAGTTGAAAGTTATTAAAACTAAAAAGCTTAACAGAGATTTAAAGGCATATGAAGATGGGGTAGCGTATCCTAAACCATCTTCGGACCAGGTATGGTTAAAGTCTAGCCATCATAACAATGTTCCATCTAATTCTGTCAATTTGGGCCAAGGTGTTGCGCATGCTTCTTCTAGCCACATGAACTCTAGTAATGACAACCATTTGGTTGTTAATGAACTTCCTGACAGTATTCATAGTGACTTAGAAGATGACATGGAAGTCAGGCGGAGCGAAAGAATACGCAACGCCAATAAATCTGCTAACAACTTACAGGCTCAAGGTGACCATAATCAAAAATGGGATTTTCAAGAGGAGACGCGGAGGGGAGCAAGACCGAAGCAAGGCTCTCGGTCTTCAAACAACAATCGGGCCAACAGGAACAAGAAGTGGAAGAAGTAGCCATGTGGCCTTCTTGCGGTGTTCTATTTGAACATGCAAGTGACCTTGGTGTCCACACTACTTCTTTTATTGATATGAGCCATACTAGCGACATAAACTCTTCTTTTGCTACTAGTTTAGATCTTAGCGTAATTCATGACTCTCCCCCTGGTTCCTTACATGCCTCGACAGTTGTAGAAGATGATTTATTTAATGTATCTAAACAAACTTGTGGTCCAGTCTTAATTTGTACAGACTACGTGACTTTAAAATCAACAATTACACAAGTTCTACTATCACTGTGGACATGGCTGACTTGTTGGCAAAAGGAACTACTTTTGTCCCTACACAGAATTTAGATCTGGTTAGAACTATCATCGATGTTAAACTTTTTGTTAGGAAGTTGAACCTTGTGTTGTTATTAGGTAAATCTACACATGTTATTGACCCTTTACATGTACCGAGTACTTTTAATCCACCACTGAATCCGGTGCTGTAACTGTTCGAGCAAGTGTGTGAACTTGATATACGTCAGTTAGTTCGGTCCAATAAATACAAACCTAGTAAATTGGCTAAATCAAACATCACTAGTGATGAAAGAGATTTTTTGACTTTCATTAAATCTCAAAAAATCAGGATATGTAAACCTGACAAGGGTGGGGGTCTTGCCATTTTTGATTCAAGTGATTACACCTTACGTATGCTTGGACTTCTTAACACTCCAGCTTATCAGATAAGTTCTCGATCTGAAGTCAATGGTGCATATCAGTTAATCAATTCGACTCTCAGGGACCTTTTTATTGATGGTAGAATAGACCAGAAAACATTCAATTACCTTTCTATAGTTTACCCATGTTACCCATACATGTTTGGCATATCTAAACTGCATAAGTGCCTTGTCGACCTGCCCATGCATCCGTTAATAGATGGCTGCAATTCTCCTACTTACCCCATAGCAAAGTTTGTAGATGGGTTACTTAAAAAGTACTTGACATCAGAAACCCAGGTGTGTAAGGACTCTTGGTCTTTCTTGAGTGATTTGAATAAGCTCAGTTATGATGCTGAATACAACTTTCTAACCATCGATGTCAAGGACCTTTACACCTGTATACCCCATTCTGTTGGCCTTGATTGGACAGCTATTAGACTGAACCAAAATGGGGCCTTAAATAATGAAATCAGTTTAATTATTGAATTGTTAGACTTGGTTTTGACAAACAATTTTTTCTTATTTGGTGAATCTTTCTATTTGCAAAAATGTGGTGTAGCCATGGGTTCTCCTTGTGGTGGCAGTGTTGCCAACATGGTCATGGCTCAATGGGAACATGAATTTGTATTCAATGTTAGCACTATAACTAACAAAGTGATATACTACACCCGTTTTTTGGATGATATCTTCATCCTGTTTAAGGGTTCGGGTGATGAAGCTAGTGAATTCGTTCACTACCTGAATAGTACTACTGAATTCCTTAGGTTTACATCCACATTTGATACAGACACCATTCCCTATTTAGACTTGATGTTGGTCAAAAATAGATCCCAACAGTGTTTCCAAAGAAGTATTTATAGGAAGGCAACGTATTCTAAAGATTTTTTGCACTTTTTGAGTTGCCATCCTTTCTACCAGAAGCTATCAGTTGTGAAAGGTCAACTAGTAAGGGCGGCACGTATCAACACTCAATTGTGTGATTTTTCTAAGGAATGTGACCGCCTTAAATGTATGTTCCTGAGTCGTGGGTACCCGGAGGATTTAATTGTCACCCTTATAGATGGGGTTACTAATAAAAGACATAATTGTGTCTACTCCCCAATCTTAACAGTTAAATCCCAGTTAGATGTGGGTTCAGAGTTAGCTACCAAGTCTGATAACTTGGTTATTTCTCCAAGTTCAAACAACAGCAGTATACCTTCCGACAGTGATTCTTCATTGAAATTTATAACTACCTTTTGTAGTGACAGTTTTGCAGTCACAGGTATATTGAAGAAAAACTGGGATCTTTTAAGGACAGCCCCAGTCCTATGGAATTAACTTGGTCAAACGGTTTACACGTGTTTCAGAAGGGGTAGGAACTTGAAGACTTACCTCGAGGTGGCAAATTTACATTGTTCTAAATCAGTTGGTATGGTCAAATGTGAGGCATGCAATTAGTACGTTTGAGATCAACAACACCCAATTCAAGCTTAGATCAAAGTTTAATTGCCAATCTAAATTTATTGTTTATTTAGCTAAATGTAAACACTGTCGTGCCTTCTACATCGGCAAAACCGAACGTAAACTACGTGAGAGAGTGTACGAACATATGTATGCAATTAATAAAGGGAAGTTAGAAAACACACTAGCGAAACATATACTATCTTACCCTAATCACATTTTCACTTTTATGGCCATAGATCAAATAGTTCCATCTATAAGAAGAAGTCCGATGCCAACTTTATTGGAAGAATTAGAACTGGCATGGCAAATAAGACTTGAGGCATGCAAACCCCCGGGTTTGAACGATTTGTGTTCCATCAGTTGTATTCTAAAGAACAAAAGCTTTTGTAGATAATATGGCTCTTGTTTGCAGTGCAGTTAATGTGCGATGCATCCTGTGCTATCATAGCTTTGTACACACATATACAGTTTGTTTATGAGGGTTTCAGAATATCATAGAATTGTATTGGGTAGTTGCACCTAAAAACAGGTGGTCTAACTAGTGTGGTACATTTATATTGGCATAACATTATATAATATTTCATTATATTATATTACATTTACAGTTTTATTGTTTCTTTTGTTTTTTGTATTTTGGTTTTTAAAGTTTTGAATCATATGAATGTTATATCTGAGGCAATTGGTACTATGGTATTAGGTTCATATCCAATTGTCTTTTAATGTTCTACAACTTTAAGCTGTTTTTCACACAGTAATTTATTTCTGTGATGTAAGCAGTGATGTATTTTAAAATGTGGCGGCTTTCTAGTTACAAGGTCTTCTGAAGAAGTTTGCTTCAGTGCAAACGAAAAGCGCTTTGTGTCTTAGTAAACTTTTAGAACCACGACTTCTTGCTTGCTGATTTTTTGTTTATTAGTTTTTTTTTGGTTGTTTGATTATTTCTGAGCATGAGAACTGTTCCAAATGCAAAAGGGTTAACTCCTTTTGAAGTTCTGTTTGGGAGGGCATATTATTCACCTCAATGGAAACCTCTCATGCCTGCAGAGCAGGAGGCTGACAGTTCACTTGCAGGGTATATGAGGCGATTTTTGAATAACAAACTTTTGCAGTTAAATTCTGTTTCAGATAAAGAGCAAACGAAACCATCGGAAGCAGGAGTGGCACGCATGGGTCTGGGTGAAGGTGGTGAAGAGAAAAAACTGGAGTTCTCCGAAGTGGGAAGGGCCGTACCAGGTACTACTGTCGACACCCACTGCAGTCAAGATCGCGGAGCGAGCATCCTGGATTCATTTGACACACTGTAAACTGGTTAAGAACTTTGAACTGGACAAAAACCTTGTTACTGTTGTACAACGAGAACAAAATGACCAGGTATAGAGCAAACAGAGATGCAGAACAACCTCAGAAAACTTGCATGATTATTCTGGTAGCTATACTAATAACATTGTTCTTTTTGTTGTGGCCCTTCCTTTTTCCTGCCACAAAAGTTGAACTGATTAAACGTGATGAGCCGAACATAGACTGGCACCCAAACTATAACACTTATCAGGCAATTTTACACGTGTGTATGCTGAGACTTTCAATGTTTCGAACTGCTGGATTTGCACAGCCATACCAACAGCATACGGGGGTTATTAATGACTGCAGTCCCCCTAGGGGTCAATGAGACCTGGGAAAATTTGGTTTATGACACAGTAGCTATTAAAGCATATGATAAGGTAGCACTGTATTTGCCTGTAACACAAAAGGAAATTGTATGTTTTTATAAAAATGACAGAATCCAAGTGGGTTGGAGCAAGTGCAATGTGACTGTACATTACAAATGTTATACCAAAGCAAACAAAATGGGTGGAACTTGTAGTTCAAATTATGACTCATTTCTTGAGTCCATGCATAAGACTATTGATCAAGTGCAACGCAATCCTGTACTTTTTAAACAACTCTCTGTAATAGATAGGAAAATGTTTCATGCAGGGCAGCCATTTCGTAACAAAGTAACTACTAAGGTGGAGGATTGTTATTTTGTGTGTGGTAAAAAAGCTTATAAATGGTTACCTGAGAATTGGTCCGGCAGTTGTTTTTTGGGGTACCTGGTTCCGGCCATACGACACACTGCGGTTTTGCCTCAGGGAAATATTCGAAATACCCGAGATTTGGCCAAGAAAACTGTCAAAAAGCCTGAAAATCCAGTGGGACAGATCGAGGCGGGCTGGAAAGACCATCATACTGTGGGTACCAAACTGACGCACATGGACTTGATTGATGCTGTTATATCATGGGCAGGCATATTACCTGCGTATGGCGCAGTGAAATCGATTTGGGAGCTGCAAAAACTGTCTAAACTTCTCAAAGTAATGAGTAATGCAACTTTTTCTGCTCTTGAATTGATAACTGATGAACTGAATACTATGAGAACTGAAGTGCTCCAGAACCAAATGGCTCTTGACTTCACCCTAGCGGCGAGAGGTGGTACGTGTGCTTTAATCAAAGAAGAGTGCTGTGCGTATATACCAGATCATCAACACGAAATAAACGACCACCTTGAGGTGATGCAGCAAGTGTCGGCCATGACCAAACCAGGCCCAAACCCTCTGATGGACTTTTTCCAGAATTTGTTTGGGGGGTGGGGTTCCATCCTAATGAACATCCTGATTGCCATTTGTGTGGGATTACTCCTATTAGGAGCATGTATTTGTTGTGGTATCCCTTGCATGAAAAAGTTATTCAAAGAATTTATAGATATATCAGTTTCTGAGACTATGTATCAAAGTACTGAACTTGAAGAATTGTAAGCATACACGCATTAATACATATTTTTCTGACAAAGTGTAAGAGAAGTTTAGAAGAGAGGGTTCTAAAAACCTGTCCTTCACAAAGAGTCCCCATTTGGAAGTTGGTTGCAGGATAAGCTCTTGGCTAAGCATCAGTCACATGCAGGTGCTTTAAGATCACTTGCCCATGAGTTTGGCTTGTCACGCAACAAATTACTGCATGGTACTGAAGGAAAGTAGAGTTGTGTTAGTAAATTTACCATAACAGTAGATGTTCAAATGAACACTGCCACAGTAACGTAAGGTGTATGGGTTATATCCTGCTAATGATATAACAACTGGACAGCTTCCAAAGCTTCAGGGTACTTTCCATGCATCCAAACAATTAGTTAGCTTGAGCAGACATAACTAAAAATCAGGTTTGGGTGCCAGGCCCTTTGGATCATTCATGACACGAGAGAAAGAGGAGGCTAAAGCACTGAAAAGAACAATGCTGGGAAAATAATAATAATAATAATAATAATAATAATAATAATAATATGTCTACAGTCTGGCATAAAAAGTATACAGAAACAAAAGGTATGGAGGGAAGGAATGGTTACTGCAGCAGTGCTCATTCGAACATTTGCTTTTAAGGTAAGTTTACAGTTTTTCAGGTGGATCATTGCTGCAGTGGCCTAAGCTATATGGGTTGATTACTGTAGCATATATTGATCACTGGAGAAAGGGTTCTAGCAAAGCCTATGCTTTGTTTAGACCTTATAGAAAATCTATTTCATAGTGTTTTATATAAGTGTGCCCAGAGTACCAAAGTTGCTACTTTTAGAATCTTCTAGAATCTAACCCAAAAAGCCACAGATGAAGGCAAGGTCCTGGTAGAATGATCCTTGTCTCTGCATGGGAATAGTTCTGTTGTGCTCGATGTAACAAAAGGAAATAGCAAGAGACAACCATTAGGAAATCAGACACAAGGTGTCCATTTTCTTACAAGCAAAGAACAAAAGATCAGAGATCATACAAAAAATTTATTCCGACAAGATAGTACCCGAGTTACTTGTAGACATCCAAGATAACTATCCTATCTCCCTCATATTAGTTTCTGTGAGGAAACGAGATGGCTATTTTGACTAAAGGAAAACTGATAGCAAAAGGATACTCTGTTTGTGGAAAATGAGAAAGTTGACTCATTGTTAGAACTTACAACTCTGATGTGCTTTTTGGAGAAGTCCAGGTAAGTAAGGAACACTATATTCCATGCTAAGAAACTCATGACAGCCTGCTTATTCAAATGGGGCAAGAATTGTAGGTTCATAGGAGATTACTAGGCTAATGGCTTTAAGAACCCTTGCAGGCTTAGCCAATATAACCCGATTTTTACCCAATATATTGCTCCTGGAGCAAGAGCATGGCATGGTTTTGTGCCTGATGGTCACTAAGAGAGGCAGTTAGTACACAAGAGTTAGCATACTTACTGGGGTCAGTGACGTGTATCCAGTCAGGGATTGAATTTTTTTCATTTGATTTGTTGAGCTGAGTAAGAGAAGTGATTAGCTGTTTGAATCCATACAAGTTGAGTCTAGTAGTTGGGTGTTAGATGTCACAGATAATCTGTCAAATGTTAAGGTTTCCTAAGGTAATAGTCTCAAAAGTAATATTTGTTGTTATCCAGCAAATAATTACTCCTGATACATTAATATTACTACCTGGTGGTGTATATATATAGCTTCTTGTGTTTTAATAACATTGAGAAGAGAGATAAGAAGTTTTGCATTTTTGGAAGGCTTGTATGTTAGTTTTTGGGGCGTGAGAAAGTTAGACTCCCCATTTTTTGTATAGTCTGTCACATTGAATTATATTGTAGCCAGGACATATAATTTCAGTATCTTGTGTGGGGTTTTAGTCGTGTTTCGATAATGACCGTAATAACTGAAACCATGCTTGAAGGTCTGTAACTATTAGAATACTGTGAATATTAATGGAGGTAAAGAGAAGTTTTGTAGGTGTACAGGGGTTAGGTGTAGAAGAGGGGGAATGTATGAGGCTGAGGGGCCAAGGTTTGGATGAATTTCACCATAAAGAATGATTTCGGAGAAGAGTAGGAAAATATATGAATTTATTCCAGGTTATATATCAAGGTGAAGTGAATGATTTAGAAGTTTTATATTTGAAATGTTGAATAAGTTGGACAGTAAATACATTTGAGGAAATGAGTGTGAAAGAGAGTTTAACCTTGAGTATAGGTAGGGTGGCTGGTTGTGTGCTTGTGAATAAAGTGAAAGTACCATGGTAGGCAGTAAGATGACAGAAAATGAAAGTGAAGATGCACAAGGATAACATGGTAGATACAGAGGACTATGGAGTAGCTAAGAGATGATTATTGTTAAATGAAAAGGAAAACGCGTTAAAGAAGGAGAGCAAGGTAAAGGGGGGGGAGATGAGTGGAATTGGTTTGCTGAAGTTTCAAGGTAAAGTATTCCCTTATTAAAGACTAGAGAAAGGTTAAGATGTTTCACATCAGTTTGCTTCAGAAAAGAAATAGCTGTGAGGTCTGATCTAGAAAGAATATATAAAAAACCTAGAAGACTGAGGAACCTGCATCTGCTTTCTAGGGGACATCAGGTTGGCTGTCACTCAAGGTACAGGCTGTGACAAACATCCACAGAGCAGAAAGAACATGAGGAATAGAAGAAGGTTCACAGTCATTTAGAGGTTTATTTTTTGAATCTCTTCAGAAAATGAAGAATCTGTATAGTCATACAGGAAATGTCAAAAGCCTGCCCTAAACCTTGAATTAATCCTAATAAATTACTCCTGTTCATTGTAACTGAGACAGGAGAAAACTTGTTTACATTTTTGTTCCTTTTTGACGGGAATTTCTGAAGAAACTAAATCAGTATTGCCAGCAAAACTTCCCTAGGTATAGGCACAACTTTGTCTAGACAGAAATGGCATTCTCTGCCCCTTCTGCCAGGATTGACAAGAGTGGCACACTAACAACAACAACAACAGAGGGCATGTCTTTCCCCTAGTTAATGATGGTTGAGGGCACATAAGGAAAAGGTGAGTGGTCTGAGGAATCAGCTTTGACCACAGCAGAGTTTAGCAACCTGCTGTAGTGGTGGCAAAAACTGAATAATTACTACTCTTTGTGGCTGGAGGAATTAAGGAACCAGTAGTTTGTTCCATCGTTAAGCCAAAAAAGGTGCCTGAATCGTGGGGAAGCCTAGCGGCAGTGGTGCTCCCCCAATGTAGTAGAAAGTACTAAAAATCTTACCCTAGCCCCCAAAATTAAAATAAGCCAACCTTACCCAAAGAAACGGTAGTTTAAAAAAACTTTTCCCCACAAAACTAAAAATGTGACACTCCCATTTAAAAAAGTTACGCAACAGTCAATAAAAACACTTTTTCAACTTTACAATTAATATTTTACAGAACAAGAACAGATTCTGTTATAAAAAATATGAAAGGTTATTTCCCAAAAGGAACGTATCTGCCCTGCAATGAAATAGTATTAGCTGACTGATCCCCAAAAGCCAACAGAGGAGTACTCTGTTTGGTGGCACCCAGTCCTGATTTTGTCAGCTCATCTTGAGCGGGTAAATAGTTTGAGTTCACGGTAGGTTTAGAAGATGCACAGCTGTTTATATAGCTTAGGCTACTGCAGCAGTGGTCTATATGAAGAACATCACAAGTGTTGTCATCACCAGAATATTGTATCACTCTTTTTGTTTAAAAATGAGTTTTTGTTGATGATACATCTGTACTTGGACTTTCGTGTCCATTCACATAGCAATCCAGCACTTTTTTTTTAAATACATACTATATATTAGGGTGCTTTGCTGTTGTAAAGGAGCAAAACATTAGAATTAATGCAGTCACAGGGGATCATGTGCAAACTCTTCACAGAAGGCATCCTAGATTAGAAATGAAATGGAGAACCAGGCAGTGTGTGGCAACAACACTAAAGAAATAGTTGCTGTGCCGCTTACTGAATAACTTGGAAATGCTAAAATAATGTGAATATAAAACTGCTAAAGAAGGTTAGTAGGCTTGTCCCACTGCAAAAATGCAGTTGTGTGTGTGTTTTTTTTTCATTTATTTGTAAATATCACAATCTTGAAAACATTTTGCAAGCATATGTGCACTCAAGTTGAGAGCTTCAGGCTGCGGTTGTTAGGGAGTTATGAATCGGGAAGTATAGTGCTGAGGTCATAGCAAAACAACAGCTAGCACATCCTTTTCAGTCTTCAAATATTTCCTATATATCACTCAAAGGTCTGCTTGAGTAAGCATCCACTTTCTGATGGTTCTCCTTTTGCTGGCTTGGCATTACTCCTAACCGTATTTGGGATGGATCAATAGCATGATTAGTATTAGATGCAGTTTTAAAATAAATAAAGCATCATGATTGTGGAGCTTGGAGCATATTTCAACTCCTCTAATGATTTTGATATGTATCCTCCCCTTCATAAGATGCACCTTTTTTCATTAAATCTCTTGGTGGTGCAGTGATTGTTAAGTTTTGTTTTTATAAACCTTGAGCTTTAGTCACTTATTCCTAATAAACTTATCAGCTCTTGTGCATTAGTTAGTGGTGCCATAGTATTGATCTGTTGACATACCTTTCCTTTGGAAACTGAATCTTCCTTGGTTAATGCAAGTAATTGTACTAGTTGGATGACTGTGTAGTTTTGCTTACTTTCTTTGTGTTTAACACTTCTTCTAACCTTCAGTCGGTCTTAGTTTTACTATTTGTATGACGCCTTGAGACTTTACATAAGGCCACTACATTAAAAAGAACCTGAGTTGGCCAGCGTAGAAAAAAAAAACGATTGTGGAGTTTTCCATTCTCTTGTATCCCTTAAGTGACTCATCCTTTCATTGTCAGTGGTAGTTACTATGAGACAAAGTAGTGCTTTCGGTCTAAGTCTGTTCTATATGTCTACATTTCTAATATTTACAGATACTCCGAATCTGTAACCATTTTTCACTTTCTTCATTGGAACTGTCACTTCTGCTTTGCATTTACTATTTATTTCATATACTGTAAATGCACACTTGCACTGTGCCTCATCTGATGTGTCAAATCATTAACATTTTATATGTGCTTTATTTACTATGTTGTGCTTTTGTATGTTTGTGATTTATACTTTCAAAATTCTTTACTTTTGGTTAATTCTTTGTAGATTTGGACATTTTAACAAAATTATTGAACAGCTTATATAGGTAGTATGTCTTTCTTCTGACTTGATTTTGTATCCGAGTGTTTGAGAATGCCTCCACAATTTCACAAACCGACTAATTGTTTAAAACTTGTTGGGTTAGAATTTGGATAATATCCATTAAACCCTGTTTTGAAAATTCTTCTGTGGCCTGTTATTTTCTAACTTTACAGTTTTAGTCTCTCTCCTCTGTCTGTCTCTCTCTGTGCTCATTTAAGTCTGTCTTCCTTTGTATTTCTAAATGCTCCATAGAGTTTCGAAGTCCAGTAATGGTCCTGCTGTTAATACCAGGTTCTGCCAATACTTTTCTTTTAACCTTACCTAAAGCACAGCTTTGAAGTTTGTGCACTAACTCTGTTTGTAAAATGATGGTATTGTGTGAGGCTTTTCCATCTTGTATTGCTGTATTTATGCTGTCTTCCAGAACTGGCTTTCTGAATTTGCACGTCAGTGTTTTGTTTTTGCAGGCATTGAATCTGTTAGCTCTGCTAAAGATTAGCATTCATTTGCATGCTTGTCCTGTCTTATGTGCAGTAGTTCTGTATTAGTCTGTCATAGTGATTGTTGAATTTTGCTGACATTAAAATGGAATGATAGTTTCTGAAATGCATTCTATTCATTATCAGTTCCCACAATAGTTTCTGTAAACTTTGCCAAGGTTCCTTTTATGTGCTTGCATGTACTAGACATGACAGGAAAATGAAATAAAATGAACAAACAAGGTTTAAGAGCACAACTCCCAGTGTTGCATTTCACCAGAAATAACTCTTCCACACAGGCATTTTCTCTTAGAAATTGAGAGAAACATCCAAGTGTATAAAACCTGTAGAGTGCATGTCTGTCTTTACACCTGCTTCAGAAAAATAACTTTTTGCATTCTGCCAGTCTTTTCTGGGTAACTTAGTTAATTGGTAAAATCACATAGCCAAAAAAATGATCATCATAAACTTTTGTTGGCTTATTTTTTGGTTGTTGCTACTTTCGCACACCAGTGAAGCACAAATTTGGCAGTTAGCTGCAATACTCCACTCTTCAATCTATGGGTAAAAGGAAGGCTATAAGAAGCTGCCCTTTGAAAAGCATCAACACCTAAAATTCATAGGTTCCCAAGTACTGCACTAGTTGCCCTTGCAGGCCATTTTAAGCCTAGCCAATTTCCCTTGTCCTGCACAAAATAATGTAACACATTTGGTTATAGATTGTCGTTACCCATATTACCCCTAATGAGAATAATTGGGATTATACCATAGATAATGTATGGGATAAAACGGTTAGGTTCATAGGTGTGTACACTAGGCTAATGGCCATGGAGCCTTTCTTTACAAGCCTAGCGCAAAAAACTTGCCCAGGCACTGTGCCACCCGATGTTAGTTCACAGTGCCCCTATCCAAGTGGAATGATCCCTAGAGTCAACTTTCTGTTACCCATCCACTCGGTGCTCTGCTTGACATGAATGGAAAGCTTATTCCAGAGTATGGGCAGTCTTTGGGAGATGAACCTGTCCCTCCAGCATATTCTGTTAATTGTGGTAATGAGGTTGTGATCTCTGGAGTGTGTGGCGTGGGGGATTGAGATTTCTTTAGGTGTAGCATTTCAAGTAGGGCTGGGTTGGACATGGCTTTGTAAGTCAAACAGAGATCACCTCTAAGTAGACGATAAGAGACTGAGAACAGCTGAAATTTCTTGAGTCTGTCCATGTAGGACATGTGTTTAAGGCCTAAGATCCTTTTTGTGAGGTACTTTTGTGGCCTCTCCAACTGTTGTAGGTGTCTGGTCAGGCACATACCAAACGGGGAGCTCTATTCGATGATTGGTCTAATGAGGGATGGGTAGAGAGGGATGATGACCTCTTTCTTCCTGGATGCAAAACCTTTGGTTATAAGATGTGCCACGTCGAAGGACTTTCTGACCACAGTGGCAGTGTGGTGGACAAAGATGAGGTGGCTGTCGATCTGGGTGCCCAGATCTCTTATGGCCCCTTCAGTGTTCAGTGGGCGTCTATCAACGTTGTAATTCGTGGGAACTGAGTTTTTTTTCCAAAGGGGATGATAACACATTTTTTTAGCGTTGAGCTTCAGGCCATGGTTCCAACACCATTTACTGGTCTCAGAGAGGCCCTTTTGTAAAATGTCTGCATCACTTGGAGAGTTGATAATGACTCCTAGCTTGTAGTCCTCAGCGGACTTTGTCAGCCAAAGTCCTTCTGTGTTGGCCTGGACTTCTGAAAAGTAGATGCCAAACAGGAGAGGGCCCAGGACCAAGCCCTGTGGGACTCCACTCATGACTGGTCGACAGTATGGCTTGGAATCCGCAACTTTCACTCTGTGGGTCCTGTCTGTGAGCCAATTTGCAACCCACCTAGTGATGTAAGGATTGATGCCTCGTTTGGTGAGTTTAGCAGTGATACCTGAGTGGGGAATGGTATCAAAGGCCTTGGCCAGTTCGAGGTAGGCTGTATGCACTACCTTACCCTCATCCACAGCCTTGGTGACTGCTTCACGGAAGTCAACCATGTTCAGCAGGCAGGATTTCCCCTTGACAAAGCCAAACTGTGTGGAGTGAAGAGTTTGGAGATTGCCTGTATCTTTGTTAAGCAGGTCCATGATGATGCGCTCCATAGCTTTGCATTACCAGACTCGTCAAGCTAATGGGGCGATAGTTCCCAGGGTCTGTAGTTGCTCCCCCTTTATGGAGTGGGATGACTGTAGCAGTGCGCCATTCGTTAGGGACATAGCCTGAGGTAAGACTGTGATTGAACAGGGCACACAGATGTAGTGCCAGTTCATTTTGTAGCTCATTTAGGATGCAGCCAGGGGTATTATCCAGTCCCATGGACTCTGTATTCTTGGCTTTGGACAATGCAGCTTTTACCTGTGCCGCAGAAATGGTGGGTACCAGGCTTTCTTCTGGTATTGTGGTAGGGCCCTTAGTAGGGCCCGGGGGGGGGGTAAAGCTGGCACTGAATCTGTTGGCCAGCATGTTGGCTATATCTCTTGGCTCAGTATAGGAGGTGCCATTGTGCAATAACTCTGGGTATTATTGCCTTTGAGGTTTTTGATGTAGCTATAGAAGGGTTTGAGGTTGTTTTTGGTGTCCGTCACAATTCTGCCTTCATAGCTGGCTTTAGAGGATTTGATAAGGGGATCTCAGCTTTTTGTTTAGACTGATAAGGGAGGCTTTCCAGTCTTGACTTCATTTTTTTTCTGCAACAGTTTCTTCCTTCTGTTGTAGAGTTTATTGATGGCTGGGGACCACCAGGTTGGCTTCCTTTTTTTGGAGGAGAGTGTCTTTGTTCTGTTTGCTATGACACGGTCCATGCATTTGTGTACATGTACGTATAGTGCATTGGTGTATGATTCGGCAGTCATGCAACTATTTTCCATTGACATGGGTGCCAATAAGTTAGCCACCTCTGTTTTTAGGAGCCCAAAGTCGGCTTTAGAGAAGTTTTTCAGGGTGGTCACCTTAGCAGGGGGTGTAGGTGAGATGGAGATTTCCATGGTGATCAGTTTATGGTCCGATTTAACCAGGAAGGAATTGACTATAGGTGTGGACAACGGTCTCCCATGTTAGTGATAACCAGGTCAAGGATGTTGCTTCCTCTAGTGGGGGTCAGAATGATATGGTCCAGGGCATTGGAATTGATAAATTCCAGAAAGTGTTGGGCCAGTACATTGGTACTTGAATAGTTTTCCCTGTTGTTGGAAGGGTAGTTGAAGTCACCCAGTATAAGAGTATTGGGTTAGACCTTGATAGATTCCAGGGTGCTTAGGAACTTGCAGTGAGAGTCTAGGGGCATGTTTAGGCTTTTGTAGCAGGCTATGAATTGTATTGCTGTCTTACCCAGTGTTAGTTTTACCTGAAGTATCTTGGATGGATTGTGCTGGGCTACCAGTATAGAGGTATGCATATGCTTTAAGAATATGGAGATACCACCACCTTTGGAGCTCCCGCCCGTATTCTGGGGCCGAAAGGTATTGAATGAGTTGTAGCCTGGGAGCACAGGGGTGCTTTCTGCCTCTTTATACCAGTCTCCATTACAGCACAGATGTGTCGACATTCTCCATTTTGAGGAGCTGTCTCTGTCCATTAGTAGTAGAAGGGGCAGTTGTGGGGTAAATTTTCTGTTTCTCTTTCATCGAGTTAAGTTGTACTTGAAAAATGAATAGGGATGAATGTTGTTTTATGTGTATGGGGAGTCTGTTCCATAGCAGTGGTATTCTCTGCGAAGTATACCTTTCCTGTCAAACTATGCTGTTGATGTTGCAGAGGAGGTTTAGATCCCTAGACAAAGTGTTTCTTATGGCCTTTGACTTGCTGATGTGCAGTAAATCCATCAGTAATGGGTCAGAGGATGCCTTGTATGCCAGATGTGGATCACATCTTAGCAGTCTGCAGGGTACTGAGTATAGTGACGGGGCTCTGAGATGGTCCATGTAAGACATGTTATTTAGGCCTTGTATCCTTTTAGTAAGGTTACCTCTGTAGGCATTCCAGTTGTTGCATATTTGGACAGATACATGTCAAAAGGGGCATTATATTCAGTGATTGGCTTAATAAAGGCTGAGTAAATATATCTGCTGAATAACTTGTAAACATAAGTGCCATTCTTGCATGTTCATGGATTTTGCTTGTTGTGAAATAAAATGCAACACTGTAGTTAGGAGACAAAAGTTTGGTCACTTTTGGAGAGCTTTATTCCCCAGTGAGCAAAATTAGAATAAAATGTCTTAAAGATCATGAACAAAGGTCCTTGTAACATTTTTGCACAACACAGGTATCCACATGCTTCTTCATGCATGAGAACAAAACATTTTACTACTAAAACTTTTAAAACCTTGCGTTTGAAACACCCATTAAAGGAGGAAGCTTAACCACCTCCCACTATCCTGGTGTACTGTCAGAACCTAATCAGCAGATTGCTTGGCCAAGAGGTAATAAATGTTACCTGTGATGTATAAGGGATCGGAAAACAAAACATTAATTTGCCAACCTGTTAAAGTAACAGTTTGGCAAAAAAATAGCTTCCACTTATTGTTTTCCAGACTGTTAATTTAACAGGTTGGTGATTTGCTTTCGAGTCCTTTTTACATTGCAGTTAAACCCCAATCATCTCTTGGCCAAACAATGAGGTGGCTATGTATTGCTAGCACATCTAGGACAACTGGAACCCAAGCAGTTAAACTGCTGTATTCAGCAGGAGTTTTAAAAGTTTTTTTTAAATAAGTAAATTGTTAAAATAACCTTTTCAAAAAGGAGTATTCACAAACATGAACATGGAAACACTTTTTTGATTGATAAAAAAAGTTGCATTTGAACTTTAAATGCCTTAAAGACAGTTTTCGCTCCTTCTGTGCATTCATCTATAACTAGCTCACAGTTTCAAAATCCTTAATCCAGATTGATAACATGTATATTTAAATTATACTAAGTTGGACTACATGCTTAATAAAAATGCTTTTTCAGCATATGTATTTTCTGTTTGTACAAAATGTTCTACATTTATGCATTGTATTTTATTTGTTTTATGCATGTTTTGTTAGAAAATATTTGTACTTCACTTCTTTTTCTTTTCCTTCTACTCATGCAGGCATTTCTGGTCATCTGTAGGAGACAGATGGAACCCTTTGACTGCTTTAACTGTGTGTCTAATGGGACATTTCCTGGTGTCTTATGTCACATTTTTAAATGCAATATCTTCTCAGGGCTCCACTGTGAATAGGCTTGGTCATTTGGATGACCTGAATATCAAGTCATGCCTACAGAAATAACACAGGATTCCATACCGACAACCATTAAAAATCACATGCTTTGCCACCCAAATATAAACAAATTAAACTCTGATTGCATATTTAGCTGTACTGCTGATCCACTCCAAAGTGGCACCATCTTTTTAAAAAGTCAAGACATTATTTTAATGGTGCTGCAGTATATGTTGACAGCGAGGTTGCTTTTGCCTGTCAAGTCTGTCAAAGTGTTTGTCTATCTAGTTAGGTGGCTTCCTGTTGCACCCTCCCAGTACTACTTGGGTAAGGTAGAAGTCTTTTCTCTCAGGCTGTTCTTTGTTTTAAATGAATATTCTTTATAACTCATGAAAAGAGCATTGCCCTATACAACTATTCTCAATTGCTCCAAAACCAAAACACCACCACAACCACTGGATACTTCAGAGACCTGTAAAACCAATGCAATGCACCAAATAGCATCAAATACTTGTATTACACTTTCGTCAACCAGACTTCTTCAGAATAAAATCACATAAGCAATAACCCCCTCCTTTTGTACACCATCAAATAATAAAACCATCAACTCATCAAATAATAAAACAATCAACTAATTAAGACTCAGTGCTACAATAACACGAGTGTATTCCAAAAATAAAATACACAAACAAATGCATAGAAAAAATTCATTAAATGTTCATTAAATATTGCACTTCAGTACTTTTAATCTTTTGTCTTTCAAAAACCATTTTATATGAATATTGTCATTTAACCCAGGTGGTAGGAGGGGTTATTGCTTATGTGATTTTATTCTGAAGAAGTCTGGTTGAATAAAAGTATTTGACGCTATTTGGTGCATTTCATTGGTTTTAGAAGTCTCTGAAGTATCCAGTGGTTGTGGTGGTGTTTTGGTTTTGGAGCAGTCTTTTCCACCTTCGTGTTTTTGGTCAAATATTTTCAATTGTCACAAAATAAATAATGGTCCATCATCATCCTCCAAGTCCTGTACAGAACCTTGATCCAGTTGATACTCTGTACTGTTAGAAAGTCCCTGGTGTATCCCTGCTGCAGAGACTTTCCCCATCTAAGGAATGTAACCTTGTAGTTATTTGATATGTGCCTTTGGGTTCGTGTTGGAACAGACAGTTGCAAGTAAGACTTCAAGATGTGTTTTGGAGCCTCAAAAGGTAAAGTGAAATGGGTCTGCACAGCAGTTTTATCTGCCCCCCCCCCCCAAGGGTTGCTGGAAATGTGGCAAGTTCTCATATAACCCCCTGGCTTGGTACCGTTTCACAGCTCGTATTACTTTCCCATATATGGGATGCTGCATTTCAAGACTGAACCTGAAAAATTTTAATACCTTGTTTTTCAACTATGCTATATTGTAGGGTATATTCTCACCACCCAACAGGACATAACCCTTTAGCCAGAGCAGAGAGTGTATTTAGTGCATCTGGCAAACAGAGTGAGTATAATTCATTCTCCTGGTGCTCATTTTTTGGGATACATTGTACTTGGAATTCTTACTGTTCACAATTGCGAACTCTTGGGTAAGGATGAGGAACCAGTAATGGACATTATAAAAATGTCAGTGTCTTCTGTCTGATTACCTTCATTTCAGATTACCCGTTCTGTCGCATATAGTTTTATCTTAACAGGGAATAAATAACAGACTTGTGGAAGAATGTCTTTACAGGAGTACTGAGAAATGCCTGTGGTGGTGAGTGGTGTGTGAATGCCTCCCCCTTCTCAGTTAAGAAATGTGCATGTGTTTTGCTACCTCAGTACTGCCAAATGTTCACCTTTAATGGAGAATTAAATATAGACTAGTTGAAATAAGGAGCAATTTTCTATAGGCAGTAAATGACAACTGAGTGCATAAATTCAGGCTCTCAGTCTTGTGGAACTGAAAAGAAATAATGTGAGGGACTACTCTTTGTATGTAAACCAAAATATGCTTGTACTCCAGCCAAAGGTGTGACCTTTCCAACATCATGGACAGCTGAAAAGGTTTGTCTGAGAACTGTGCCATCTTCTAGCAATTCTTGTTAAAAGTATTGTTGTTGAAAGAATCCTATTCATGTTAATGTACTATCATTTTTTTTTGCATCTTATAACTTTTTTAGGTTCAGTTTTATGCTGTGTGTGCTTTAAGTTGGGTAAAATTAATTTTTGTCTTTTAGTTTCTTGGAGTCATTTTAACTTGCTGCTTAGAGGAGTTTAATCAAGATGGGGCAGCTGATAATAGTTGCAGGTGTTGAGTTTTGGATCTGTTAAAATGTATGATGTGATGTCCTTTTTATTCTTCCTCACTATTGGGTTACGGATCCAACCTTTGGATCTGACTTGGCCACATTTGTTAGACTTGGATCCTAGTCTTGAGCTCCTCCCTCTACCCACAATGCCCTACACTCTGTGTAGCTTCCTCGTATCTCATTTACCACCTAGCTGGTTTGATGCAGATTTCTCATCTCATGTGAGAACTTTCTCTGGAGTTACGATAAGTCATCGTTTTTTATTTTCTTTCTTATATCTTTACTGTTAGTATAATTCTCATAGTCATTCCCCCCATCAGTTTTTGCAGAAGTTGTGGACTGTTTTTTTTTTTTTTTTTTTGTCTTACCCTTCCTTCCTGCTTCTCCAAGAGCAATTGGAACTTCTGCTTTCTGTATTTAGAAAACAAATTACCATTCTCTGTTTTGTTAGTGACACAGTTTTTTCATCATCTTCACAGCTATTGTGGAGTGCACTGTCTGTGGGTGCATGTGGTTGTTGATCTTGCTTATTTTTCAATTATGTCTGATAAATCAACTGAGTTTATGTACTGCTCAGAATGTGGGCATAAAATCCCCAGTTCTGATGCACACAGTAAGTGTGTTTATTGCTTGGGTCCGGAGCACCTGCAATTGGATTGTGTTATTTGTGAGGGATTTAACCCCAGGCCAGCGCAGGAATAAACTTGTCTTAAAAGGACTGTTACCTGCTTCTAAATCCTCGTCAGGGACTCATACCCCCTCAGTGAGTCATTCTGGGTCGTCGGAACTGAGAAAATGCTCTCATAAGACCTTGAGGGCTTTCTCGGAGCCTCCTGCAAAACTAGCAAAGACCTCTGATCCAGTGCTATCTGATCCAAGACCTACTTCTGCCCTATCAGATCCAAGGCACTACTCTGATTCGACAGGTGCCATTACTATGACTGCCTCTCCTAACCTCTGATCCACGTGTTAGGACTATAATATTAGAGTTTTCCATCAGGGCGGTTCCACAACGCTGCCCTCGAAGCTTTGACATGCTCCTTCCACACATTGCAGGCCTATATCAGTTACCTCCTCTAGGTCCTCCAAGAGCGCATCTGATGTTGATATGGACAGGATGATGTGAAGCTTCCTCAAAGCTCAAATCCAGATGGGGGTGTTGTCATCTTCGTCCCCAATCAGATCCGTGAGTGACCCCACTACCCTGATTCAGTCTCCTTCTCTGATCAGACCAGCGATTTCGGAGTCCCAGAATCCTAGGTACCCGAGAGAGACGGTGTAGAATCAGAAGAAGCTTCCTTCCTTGACTGTGACAGCTAGCCTAACCAGTTTTGCTCCGATTTCATAGGATCAGAGTGGGTCTCTGATCCATGATGTTGGCATTGGATCTGGGGGGAGGGTTTGATTCTGACCCTCTCAGGCCTGCCCCTTCCTCTCTCTGCTTCTGTCTTTGACAGCTCAGGTCTGAGTTTGTCTGTAGGCCATGGATCAGGATTTGTTCCCACCCATGCTTCCTACACGATTTTGGCTCTGAGGGAGATGGGGGGGGGGGTCCCTGCATCTGTTGGTGGAAATTGTGGAAAAGGCCTTCTTTGCTCACAGAGAACCAACCTCTCTTACCTCTGATTCTCTCCTTCATCCTTCACTGGGTCTGAGTGCTGAGCCCATCATCTCTGTCTAAGGTCTGCCTGCCTTGAGAAGCCTCCAATTTCTTCCCCGCCAAGGGGGCCCCCTTTCTTGTGATACCTCCTCTGAACACCCCACAGAGGAGGGTCCTTGGACGAAAACGTGGATGGAGTCACTTACCGAAGAAACAGATCCCCATTATCACCACTAGATGATGTCTCCTTTGGTGACATCTTGGAGATTCTTAGGCAGAAAGGTGGCTGGTTAGCCCAACCTCTTACTTCTGAAGAGTCTGTGTTCTTGGAGGCTTTTGGGGTGGGCCTGTCTGCATCTTGATTGAACCCTGTGGTGGATGAACTCATGATTTAATTTCTGCCGGGCTTGGAAGGAGCCGGGCACTATTCAGCCAATCTCCAAACACACTGACAAATCCCCCCCAAAGACAGTCTTCATTGATCTAAAGGTATTCCTGTTGATGCCATTCTTGTGGCAACAGCAATCAAAAAAGAGCTAGCTGAACAAAGCTCCTGTGTCCATCTGCCAAACAGGGAGTCTCGAGTGATGGATAAATTTGGTAAGTTCATTCACACCTCAGCTACGTTTGCACTGAGATCATTAAATTACTTGGCACATTTCAATCGACTACAGTGAGATTTTATAAGGAGCTATCAAACTCTCTCTTGTAGAGACCATGTTGGATGAGGACTTGAAAAAAGTACCTCCCCGATTTGCTTCTCTTGCTTCTGTGACTAACTGTTCCATGAGGCTTATCTCCCATTCAGCTGAAGACACCTTAACGGCAGCCAGCTCAGGTATTGCAGTCAGAAGATATGCCTGGATATGAGGTATTTTGACTTTGTGGAACCTTTCAAGGCATCCTTTGTCAATGCCCATTTCAATGCCTCCTCCTTGTTTTGGCAGTCTGTCCAGCTGTTTCGCGACTTTTGTAGCTCTTTGGAGGATTATTAGTCTGTCAAAGTGACTTACCCACAGTGAGCAGGAAGGAAAGACCCTGTCTCCCATTAGGATTAAGTTTTCTACCCCATGGTGCACTTTTTCCAGAAATCAGTGAGGTGGTGTGAAGACTTGGTTTTGAAAGTCTCAAGGGACTTTTCAGAATCAACACTGGGATTCTTCCTTCAGAGGCAGGGAAGGAAGTTTCAGTGGTAGGTGCCACCCCAGAGGCAGAGGGGGGGGGGTCTGCAGAACCGGGACTTTAGAGAACCCTTCTCTGACAAGCCCCATCAGTGCTCCTGAAGTGCTGCCAGGCTGTCCATCTCTGGAGGTGGTTAGTGGTAGTTATTCCCTGCACCTAGATGCCTGGACTAATCTTTTAACAAATAACTAGGTGCTAAGCATAATATCCAGAGGTTATTACTTTCCCTTTTCCCTTCCACTTTCAGCGGAACAAAAGAAACCCCAGCATACCACCCAATCAGAGGGAGCATGCAGTACTTAATATGCAAAAATTGTTGCAAAACTGAGTCATCCTAGAGGCCCCAACTGAACAATGAGGATTTGGAACTTACTCCCACTTCTTTTTAGTGTCAAAAAATGGGGGACCTTAAATCCATTCTAGATCTGAGCAGTCTAAGTCAGTATGCAAAGAAGTCAAAGTTCCAGATGGTTATGGTTCAGTCCATTCTATGGCTGTTGTACAAGGACGATTGGATGTGCTCGAAAGTACGCAACACGGTCTAATCATATCAAAATAGACACTCCAGAAGTCATTTGCACTTCAGGCTGGGAGCCAGTCATTGCCAATTCGGAGATCTGTCCTTTGGACTCACCACAGCCCCCAGGGTGTTTGCCAAATGCATGGCAGTAGTGGCAGCTTACCTGAGACTGAAAGGATTTCAGGCGTTTCCATATTTTGAATGACTGTCTTCCAATTGCTCCAACCCAGTATCAGTGACTTCAGGCCAGGGACAATTTGTTCCAGATCTTTAGTTCCCTGGGCATTACCATAAATCTACCAAATTGAACCTGTCCCCTTTTCAGAGGTTGGAATTCATTGGTGCCTTTATAGGTACAATGCACCAGATAGCTTATTTGTCTCCTCATCACATAGCATCCTTGAGAAACCAAGTTTGGGACATAATTTTACAGTCTCCATTGGCAAGATTGATACTTCAGTCTCTTGGCTGTGTGTCAGCTGGCATTGTCCTAGTTCCCTTAGCAAGGTTCTTTATGTGAGTCATCCAATGAACCTTGGCTGTTCAGTGGTCTATTCTTTACCAGCAATTATCTCTTCCTATCAAGTTAACTCCAGTTTTGTAGAGGGAATCTTCAGTGGTGGATTCATTCAGATGATCTGTTGCTGTGCAGGTTGTTCCTTCTCCTTCCCCCCACAGCCACAGTGACCAAGGACACTTCACAACTAGGGTGTGGGGGGGGGGGGCTTTTGAGAAAAAGATGGCCCAAGGCACATGGTCTTCCTCGGAGACCAGATTGCATATCAGTGTCCTAGAGATGAGAGCAGTTCTAACACTGCAAGACTTTCAGGACAGCCTCCCATTTTGGGACAATTGCAATACATACTGACAACATGTCAGTAGGCTGGTATATCAACAAACAAGGAGGAACTCACTATGCAGAGAGGCCATGAGGGTTTGGGAATGGGTGATATCTTCAGACCGCTTTCTAGTTGCAACACATATACCAGCGAAAACAAACATTCTAGCCGACAAAACTCATTAGGTCCATTCTGACCCCTCGTGAGTGGTCCCTGAATCAGTCAGTGGCGAATCTGATTTTCAGCCATTGGGGCCAGCTTTGCTGTAAACTCGTTGCTTCTCCACAAAACAACAAGTGATGCAAGTACTTAGCTCTGACCCCCCCCCCTTGAAGGAGTCCCCAAGGGATGCTCTAGTTCACAGTTGGCCTTGCAGTCTCCTTTACACACATCACTTTTTACCGTTGATCCTGAAGTTTCTGCAGAAAGCTAGAAGGCCAAAGAGTTCAGTATTCCTCAATGCCCCCTACTGGCCTCATCAGTTGTGGTCCCCCTTTCTCTGGTCTCATGTGAAATATGCCCCATGGATTCTGGAGCCCAGACAGGACCTTCTCTGTCATCCATCAGGGAATCAACATCCCAGTCTACTCATCCTAAAATTGACCACTTGGTATCTCCATTTCCAGTAAGTCTACAAAGGTCCAGGCTAGCTTCCTCGGTTTGAGACATAGAAGCTTTTTGTGAAGCTAAAACTACTAAAAAAGTATACCAAAGCAAATAGAAAAGATTTGTCATTTGAGCTTCCAAAGAGACTATTCTCGGCCCCAATTTCAACCATCCTTCTCTTTCTTCAAGGAAGGGGCTAGTTTTTCCACTGTGAAACTTCAGCTGGCAGTCCTTTCCAATTTTCATGCTGGAGATGTTTCTGGCTCCCTTGTTGCATCTAAATTATGTAAGGCTTTCGTGAAAGGGATATTTCTGCTTAGACCTCTTATAAAGATCCTACCCTGCCTGGGATCTGTTATTCTTAAAGGACTAACTCAAAAACCCTTTGAACCAGCAAATGGGTTGTGAAATGAAATGAAATTCCTTTCTTGGAAAGCCATCTTTTTGGTAGCTGTCACATCAGCAAGACGAATTTCCAAACTTCAGGCCTTATCGAAACTGCCTTACATCATTTTTATCTCACCATACCAATCCATCTTTTTATGCCTAAGGTGGCCACAAAGACTGGTAGTCTATACAGTTGCCAGTCTTTGCAGATTTTACTAACTAGGGCGAATATATTTTGCATCTGCTTGATAATAGACAACTACAGTTCTAATTTCATAGAACAAAACAGTGCAGAAAGTCTGACCGTTTCTTTCTCACCAAACCATCTAGGTCAAGCTGTCTCCAAAGTTACATTGGTTAAAGGGATTACTGACTATTTCACTAATGGATTAAAAAAAGGGTTGAACCTGCCTCACCCCCCTAAAGCCCATTCTGCTAGATCTATGGCTATATCATCTGTTTTCTCCTCCAGATCATCGGTTGATGATGATTGTGCTGTAGCCACTTGGTCAAAGACTTGTACCTTTGTGACACATTATAAATTGGACATTAACTCCAGAGGTAGAGTTTCTTTTGGTTCGACAGTGCTCTGGCATATCTTTTTCCTTGAGGCCTCCCAAGAATAACGTAGCTGGGGACTCTGACCCAATAGTGAGGAAGAATGAAAAGGCAACATCAGATTTAGACGTTATGTACTTACTGTGACATCCCTCCTCTGGGCCAGTAATCAAGGAGCCTCACTCCTCATCACTGACAACCGGTGGGGAACATTCACTTAGAACAAAAATAAATGCACACAGTATTTTCAGATGCAACTCTCCGCACCAAGCAGTTTCCCTTAAGAGCACATAGGGGAGCACACTCCACTCCTAGGGCTGGATTTTCCTCTCCAGGCCTCAAATAAGACTCCACCTTTCTCACTGCAGACATCAGTGCTGTGTCCCTGTTCCAAGTAGCTGACACAAACACTCATTGAGATTTGATTTTCACACACACACACACACACACACACACACACACACTTAGGAAAGGCTAGCACAGATTTACCCGCTGTGTTACCACTACCAAGACTATAAGGTAGATTCACTATCACCAGCTAGATATATTAAGGCTCTTATCAGGGTACCCAGTTGCTCCCAGTAAAATTACATACTTATACAAATGGTAGTATTAACCAAGCAGCAAGACTTTCAGGAGCATGAAGTCACAGTGCCACCAAATAAATGCAATTACTCTCAAAGGTTAAAATATTTTCTAAAAGACCAGCCAAAATGAAAGGTTTCGGTATATTTAATAATAAATAATAAAACAGAATACATGGAAATACTTTATATCTATTTACAGTAAATACCAGAGTTTCAATTCACAGGAAATATTAAAAAGTAACACAGATGGAAAGCCTCATACAGATGCAGAAAAAACATATTTACCTAGTCTCACTATATTTTCCTGACTGAAGAATTACTGTTTCCTACTTACTTGCTAGAGCAAGGAAGGATGAAATGGATGTGTGTCTTTGTCCATTCCAGTGTCAGAGTGCTGAGTGTCCCTATCACATCTCTCACTAATATCTAAATGCAGTTTCAGTGCTGGCTGCTGAATGACATCACATTGGATCACCTGACTCTGTGGGTCTCATACTACCCCCTCTTTGGAAATTGAGCCAGGATCTAGCACAGATGTGACACAGTAGGATTATAGGATTACTATTGGATCGTAGGAGATTACTAGGCTATCAGCCCAGAGGTCATTTTAAGCCTAGCTGTTTCATCCCAGTGTAATACCATAAATAACTCAAAAGACTTTTAAGCTTATAAAATAAAATGAAAGAAGAATCAGGGAGTGAAATAAACATCACTTATGTACAAGTTAAGTGCTTTCGTCCACAGTCAAAGGACTTCATCAGAGTAACAACCAACCAAAATCCTCAGTTTAAATACTTTCTAGTGGCCACCTGACATCAACCTTAGACCAGTTATCAATTTGACCATCATTAAGGAACCAAAACCAGTCCCCCTTTTTTAAAACACAAAATCACATGAAAATTCACATTCTTTATTTGCACCCTAAAATCTTAAAGTTGTATTTTAAAACATTATAACCCATGCTTATTTTATTAATGTAAAATAACATAAATCTTCCCCAAACTTTATTAACCACACATTTGTGTCCTAAATTTCAACAAACTTGATATAGAAATAGTTTCATTAAGCCCAGGGGGGTTAGTAGCATTGACACTTAGTTGCCATTTCATCTCCATGAATTCCAAATATAAATCCAATGGACCACCCCTTGGGCCTTAGTCTACTTGATCAATGGCCTAAATTTGGAAAAAAAATGGGTGGGGTTTCTTTTAACATGTTTAGCCAGGGCGCTCAATTCGTCCCCTTTCTGTATGTCATAGATATGTTGATATATTCTATCTTTAAAGGCTCTCTTAGTTTTTCCAGTATAGAAACTTTCATGGCATTGACATTTTCCCACATAAACTACCCCTTTGCTGTACCAATATACATATATATTTCTATACTGGAAAAACTAAAAGAGCCTTCAAAGATGGAATATAAACATAATAAAAGGAACCCCACCCATTTTTTTTCAAATTTATGGCCATTGATCAACTAGACTTAGGCCATAGGGGTGGTCCAGTGGATTTATATTTAGAATTTATGGAGTTGAAATGGCAACTAAGGGTTAATGCTACTAACCCCCCTGAGCTTAATGAAGCTATTTCCATATGAAGTTTGTTGAAACTTAAGGCACAAATGTGTGGCTAATAAAGTTTGGGGAGGATTTATGTTATTTTATATTAATAAAATAAACATGGGTCATAATGTTTTAAAATGCAACTTAAAAATTCTTTATTCATACTCTAGAATAAATTTTTGTGTGATTTTTTTATGTTTTAAAAAAGGAGGACTGGTTTTGGTTCCTTAGTGATTGTCAATTTGATAAGTGGTCTAAGGTTGATGTTAGATGGCCATTAGAAAGTATTTAAACTGAGGATTTTGGTTGGTTGTTATACTGATGAAGTCCAATGTAATACCATAGAAATGCTAGTCAATACCCAAGATTGCATTTAGGGATGACTGCCCATATCCAAGAGGGTTGTGGGCTCTATCCCTGGTAAGAATTTTATGTTGCCCCATCCGCTCGTCCAGGTTCATCTTGAACACTGTCATAGAGGTGCTCTGCTTCACATTCATTTGCAGCCTGTTCCAAAGACATGGCAGTTGCTGGGAGATGAATCTGTTTCTCCAGCATGTCTTATTTAAATTGCAGGCCATATTTAGGTTCCTGGAACAGGTAGCCCTAACCCAGTTTGATTTAAGGATATGTAGCAAATTCATTAGGTTTGGGTCTTGGATTGCTCTGTAGGCCAAGTGCAAGTCTGCTTTAAGAAGTCTGTATGATATGGAGTGTAGTGACAGGGACTTCAGTCGGTCTGTGTAAGGCACATGCTGGAGCCCCTTGATTTACTTTGTTAGAAACCTCGGAGGTCTCTAATTGCTGCAGGTGCTTAGAACTGTACATGCCAAATGAGCATTGTATTCAGTTATGGGCTGGATAAGTCATGAGTATGGGAGGTTATAACTTCTTTTGCTCGAGGCGATGCCTTTACTAATCAAGTGTGCTATGTAGAAAGCTTTCCTTACTACAGTAGACACATGGTGGTCGAAGTTAAGGTTGCAAACAACTTGTGATCCCAGGTCCCTTACCACTTTGTGGGTACTTAGGGTGTTATTGCTGATTAGATAGTGTGAGGGGATATTGTTTGCCCTGAAGGGAATGATGATGCGTTTCTTTGCATTCAGTTTGAGACTGTAACTAATACAATAGTCATTGGTTTGTGTGAGACCCACGTGGAATATACTGACATAATTTGGGGATTCAATGATTGCACCTAGTTTGCAGATGTCTGCAAACCTGGTCAGCCGCAACCATTTAGTTTTGACCTGAACTTCTGAGAAGTGTGTACCAAACAGTAGGGGGCCCAGCACTGACCCCTGTGGCACCCCACTGGTAACAGGTCTGCTAGTTGATGTGGAGTCGCTCACTTTGGTAGTGTGTGTCTGGTTTGTGAGCCAGTTGGCAACCCATCTTACAACAAAGGGGTTTACATTCAGTTTGCTAAGTTTATCGGTAATGCCTGAATGTGGGATTGTGTCAAAAGCTTTTGCCAGGTCGAGGTATGCTGTGTGCACAGATTTGCCCTTGTCAATTGCCTTGGTCACATTTTCAGATTCAGATCCCTGCTAAGACTTATTCCAGCATCTGGAGACTGTAAAACAATTCCAGTACTTTCATCCTTCTTGTAGAGACTAATAAACCATTCTCTGGCACCCCAGGGCAGCAATTACTTCACCACTAAGGGCAATAAGAGCAGGATCTCATACCAGACATTGCATCTCTGGCTGCATTCAGGTCTGTGAGATAAAATCTTTATGGCCTAAACAAAATCATTTAATTACAGGCTACTTTTCTTAAAGTTAGCTGGGCTGAGCTTAACCCCTTCCCTTCCAGCATCCTCTGTTAACATGTATACATTTAATCAGGTTATAATACAGTCTGACATGCATGCATATTTCTTTTCTGTCCAGCAGGACCCACTGTTGATGAATTTTTAACACAAGCGTCTGTACAGATCAATTTGATACTCAAATGACATAAAATTCTTTGCAAAACTCCAGCTAGTTATGCTGGTATATGTTACAAATGTACTGCCCTTCTCTCTCTCTTTCTGGCATAACTGTCACTACCTCACATCATCACATCTCTCCCCCTTTGAAGACTCAAGCTAGTTCAAGTGACCCTGGAGAAACATTGCTTGAAAGAAATGAGCCTGTCTGGGAATACATTAACTCATCCCCTGTCTTGAGCCCATCTGCTTTGGCATTGCTGACCCCACTATGGTGCTGCACCAGGTTTGAGCACCCAGTTTTCCAGTGGACATGTCCCCAAACTCGTGTAACACTACTTCGATTTCTCAAACCTGGGTAGGGATAGCCCCTTTCACTGAGGTGTCAGTCCAAGCGTCACTGAGGAGATCAGTCACCAGATCCCACTTAAACTCCTCCTGCCACCCACTGCAAATACTTAGCACAGTGGTCTCTCTATCATGTTAACATGGTACAGTTTGTGCCTCTGCCTTCTTGCCTAGCTGTTCTACCATGTAGTCAACATCACTGACCTTCCTTACCATTTTGAAGAGTCCTTCCCAAGCTGCCTGCAGCTTATTGTGTCTGACAGGAATGAGCACCATAGCTTGCTATCCAACAGCATACTCTTGGGCTTGAGCATTCCAGTCATACCAGATGTTTTTCTGATGTTGGGCTCCTGCCAGGTTCTTCTGGGCCAAGCCATGAACTTCCTAAGCATTTTCCTGATGTTTAGGACATGTGCCATAACACTGTCTTTGTGAGATTCACACTCACCGTCCCTCCTATCACAAATCAAATTCAAGAGCCCCCTCACCCTATGCCCATACAGTAACTCAAAGGGTGAAAAACCTGTGGATTCCTTGGGTATCTCTCTATATGCAAACAGCAGATGAGGCATATATTTGTCCCACTCTCTGTCTTAAAGTGGTCTGCAAATGCCCTTTAGCACATGGTCTTTAGTGTAGAGTTTAACCCTTCCACAAGACCATTAGTCTGGGCATGGAAGGGGGTAATCTTGAGGTGCTTCACCTCATAGCACTACCACAGACTAGCCCGCAGGTTTTACATGAAATTGGCACCTCTGTTAGTCAGTATTTATCTCGGGAAACCTACTCTACTGAAAATCTTGAACAAAGCATTTGAAACATTCTCTGCTTCACCCTGAGGTGGAAGCTCTGTCCTCCATTGTCTAGTAATCTGCTACCACTAGGATATATAGGATATATTTCATTCCTGTGGAACGTTGGGTTTTCAGAAGCCCCACAATATCCATAGCTTCCCTCTGAAACTGCTCCTCAATCACAGGCAAAGGCATCAATGGAGCTGTGACCTTGTCTCCTGCCTTGCCTACTTTTTGGAACTGTTCACAAGTCCTGCAGTACCCTGTTACATCCCTTGCAATCCCAGGCCAATAAAAGTTCTGCATAATATGTCTCTTGTACTGTTAATGCCCATATGACCTGCAAAAGGAATGTCATGGGCTATATCTAGAAGTGCCGGATGGTAGCCTCTAGACACTACCAACTACCATACTACCTCATCCTCTAGTCCTCCCTCCGGTGTCCACTGTCTGTACGGTAACCCTTTGTTCCAGTATACAAACTCCCCTTCTTCGCTACCTCCCTGAAGCCTCATAGTGTAGAGTTCAAGAGCTGAGCCTATCTCAACTCTACCTTTGTGATTCTTCCCAGCTCCCTTTCCACAGGAAGTCTGGTATTGTCTGACAGAGGTGCCTCACTGTCAACCTTGGTACTACCACTCACCTCTGCCCTTGCAGTCACTCTGTCCAGGTAGCTATCAACAGCTGTGGCTCACCTTCAGGTTCACTGCTACAGGGTAGCTCCCTCCCTGAAATAACCACATCACCAGATTCAGCTTCGTGTGGGGTATGTCTAGGTTTCCCCTGGGTACCAGACCCACATGCCCGTCTCCAAGCTTGACTGCATGTAACTGCATGCACCAAGGTAGTGCAGGATCAAAATCATTCCCTATCAAGGTGTCTGCAGAGATGTACTCAAACACAGCTGCTTGCTTGCTTCCTTTTCCATTGTCCCAGTCAAGGTGAACCCTGGACAAAGGTATTTGGAATGGGGGTCTCCCTAAAGCTCTGACTGGAGTGGACTGCCCAAGCACATACTGCTCATCTTTAACCACTGCAGGCTTCACAATGGTTATGGCATGGGCTGTCTCTCTCTTAGCAGTGGCCTGTTTTCCATCCACTAAGATAGAATACAAACTTTGGTGATAGTTTGGTACCCCTGTTTTCAGACAGCATACCACTAGCGTACTGTTATTCCCACTTGCTGGTTTTCCCACCTTTTGTTCCCCACCTTGCTTCAGGGGACATTTGTATGCTACGTGGCCCCTCTGCTTTCATTAAAAACATCTAAACCTGGTTCCTGGCCATGTACCTGAATTAGTGGCTTCCCTTTTAGTGATGGACTCTATTGGGGTGGTTTAGGCTGCCCATCATGGGTTCCCTTATATCCACGTATGGCACTGGGTCTCCCATTCTTGTGCAGTGGTGCCCTTCTTGCTAAGTAGAGATCCTCTTTTCTCCCAAGCTCATCTGCAGAGTTACACTCCTAGTCTTTCAACCAGATTCTCATATCCTTAGGCAAAGTGCTAAGGGCTTGGTCCCTCTCCAGAAAGTCTGCCAGCCTTTCAGATATGGTGATCCTGATACCCACTCACTCCCCCGTGAAAATAAGTACTTAGCTCAGCAATATACATACACTTTCATCTGCCTTACATCCATGCTCATGAAACTTTTTTCTGATAGCTTCAGGTTTTAACTTAAAACATTCCTATAAACAATCAGTGTCAGACAATTTAGAAACAGCAGTTACAGCTTTACTGTGGAGGAAGGGGGTTAGGAGCCATATCCAGAGCCCTTGGTCAACATTGTACTGTTTGCATATTCTTTCAAATATATGAATAAAACTGCCAAAATTATCACCTTCTTTATACTGCGATAGAAATTTACCGACATTTGTTGCTTTAGGGATTCGGTTATTCCCTTCTGCATTACCTGTATGTTCTTGTCGAAGAGTCAGCATGTCCCTCTCATGTTGCCGCTGCTTCTCATTTTCTTTGGCCTCCAAATGCCACAGTCTCTGCCGATTTTAATTCCATGCATTTTGCCTCCAGTTTGTCTCTTTAACCCCATACGGGTTTTTAAATATTCTGAGGAAAAGGTGAACTGTCTTGTTCGGAGGGCTGCACATCCCCATCACCAGACTGGTTGACCTCCTCGTTGCTGGTTTGTGCTGCAGCTGTGATTAAAGCTAAAATCATTTTTTCTTTAGTCAGGTTGGCATGTACCTGTCCTTTGGATTTGCACACCTTAGCCAACTGGTTCAATGTCAGCTTGCTGTAATCCTCTGCTGACATCTTCACCTGCTTTTTCTGACTAAACTAAAGTAACAAAAATCAATAAAACTGTTGTGAAAAATGAAACTCTGTATGTTTACCTTGTGGCTGCTGAGAGTACACACACCTTTATTGACAACTGCTTACAGGCTACTGAAGTTCAATTAATATCCACATCACTTCTCAACAATATGTGATGTCCCTCCTCTGGGCCAGCAATTGAGTAGCCTCAGTCCTCACCACTGACACTGGTGGGGAACATTCACTTAGAACAAAAGTAGATACACATAGTATTTTCAGATGCAGCTCTCTGCACCAAGCACAATTTCCCTTAAGAGTACACTCCAGACCTGGGGCTAGGTTTTCCTCTCCAGGCCCAAAGTAAGACTCCACCTTCTCCTTGCCGAAATCTGTGCTCTGTGTCTCTGTTCTAAGTAGCTCACACACACACACACACACACACACACACACCACAGATTTACCTAGTATGCCACATCCTCTCAGACTATAAGGTAGATTCACTGCCAGCCAACTGCTTTAAGGCTCTTACCAGGGTGCCCAATTACTCTCAGTAAAATTAATATTTATACAAATAGTAGTATTAACCAAGTGGCAAGACTTTCAGGAGCATGAAGTCACAGTGCCACCAAATAAATGCAGTTACACTCAAAGGTTAAAATATTTTCTGAAAGACCAGCCACAATAAAAGGTTTAGATATATTTAATAATAAAATAGAAAACATGTAAATACTGAATGTTTATTTACAATAAACACAACTCAGTTCACTGGAAGTATAAAAAAAGAACACAGGTGGAAAGACTCGGACAGATACAGAAAAACAATGTTTAACTGGTATCACTATGTTTTCCTAACTGAAGAATTAAAGTTCCCTACTTGTTAGAGCAAGGGAAGATGAAATGGATGAGTGTCTTTGTGATCTGTTCCAAAAATTGTGCAGTGTCCGTATCACATCTCTCACCAATATCTAAATACAATTTCAGTGCTGTCTGCAGAGTGACATCCCATCTGGTCACCTGATTCTGTGGTTCCCACATTACCCCCTCACTGGAAATTGAGCAAGGATCTAGTACAGATGTGTCACAGTACACACCCAGAACCCTCCTAAGACTTATTCCAGCATCTGGAGACTGTAAAATTCCAATACTTTCATCCTTCCTGTAGACACTAACCAGCCTTTCTCTGACACCTCAGGTTAGCAGTTAGTTCACCACTAAGGACAATAAGAGCAGGATCCCAGGTCAGACATAGCGTCTCTGGCTGCATTCAGGCCTGTGATTTAAAATCTTTATATCCTAAACCAAATAATTTAATTTCAGGCTGTTTTTCTTAAAGTTCCCTTCCAGCATCATCTGTTTTTTATATATATATATATATTTATATATATATATATATATATATATATATATATATATATATATATATATATATATTTATATATATATATATATATATATATATATATTTTATTATTTTTTTTTTTCCATCAGTTACAGTACAGTCTGACATATATGTATATTTCTTTTCTGTCCAGCAGGACCTACTGTTGATACGTTTTTAACACAACATCTGTACAAATCAGTTTGATATTTAAATGACATAAAATTCTTTACAAAACTCCAGCTAGTTTTGCTGGCATATGTTACTCATGCACTGCCTTTCTCTCTCTGGCATAGCTGGCACTACCTCACATCATCACACTTACCATAACTTGGCATCTGTGTGGTCCATTTTCATTCTTCCTCACCTTCCTTCCCAGCCATCCCCCAACCTGTTGGATACTAGAGGGCCCATTAGATTTATAGGAATTTTTATGTTCCTGGTTTGAGCCTCAGATTTATAGGAACTTTTATATTCTTGGTTTGAGCCTCTGATTTATTTCTGTCTATGCTGTTTTTCCTTTATCCAGTGGGCAGTAAAGCAGCAAACTCAATCTGAGGAAGTTACAGAGAGTATGGGGCATGGGTAAGGGAGGAGCTCGAGACTAGGATCCAAGTCTGAAAAGAGTGTCAGAGTCGGATCAGTAACCCAGTTGTGAGGAAGAATGAAAGTGTACAACACAGATGCCAAGCTGTGGTAAGTACATAATGTCTAATTATTCTGGTTTATTCTTTTTCAGAGACTATCACATTGTCAGTTGCATAAAATGGAAACTTGAAGATTACAGTGAAGAAATTCCATGTAAAATCTGATTTTAGTGACAGTACAATTAAGTACTCATGCAGACCATGTATCATAAGTTAATATGTTACTAGGTAATCAATCTGCAGTTTATTAAAAGCCTAGCCAGCAACCAGATTGTGACCAGAGGTGAGACTCAAACCCTGTAGCTTGTGTCTATAACGTGAAGACCTTATTCATTATGCCAACCAGCACCCTTGGTCTTTGCTTGTTTACCAAAATGTTTTAGTTATGGAGGTCTCAAAATTAAAATGAAATTTTTAGTGTGAATTTGGTGTTTAACATGAATCTTGACAGTAGGAAGGTGTGTCTAAGCCAAACAACCATTTAGTTGATTGAGTTAACTAATTTTTTGACTGTATTCCTTTTCAGAAAGGTGACTGGCCAATGCACAAACTGGAATGTTCCTCCATGTGTACTTTTGGAGAGAACTGGAACCCTTCTGAAACAGTCCGACTAACTGCCAGGGTTTTGGTTAAACAGGTAATAAACAGACTTAAGCAGTTGATTTTAAAATTGATTTATTTGTTTATTTAGAAAGTAATTATGACTCTTGTCAGGTACAGCAAAAGATATGATTCTTTCTGTTACATGAACTGCAAATGTCAACTCCTTTAAGTGTTACTTGGTTTTGATGTTGTCTGCAAGATGGAAGGGTACAATGCTGCTTTGAAATTTGGAAGTAGTTAACCTATGTGAACTTTAATGTGTATGTTGAAAACTTGAAGTATACCTCACCATAATGTTAAAATAACAGATTTGTTTGTCTGTTTATGGTGACTGTTACAGACACTGTTTTGATTTAGCATATAACATTTGAATACAAGCTTAGCAGCTTAAGTGGAACAGTTGTGCTTCTTCTCTTCAGGACATTTTAGTAAAGGAAGATGGACTAAAAGACAACAGATACTTTGCAAATATGGTTACTGCAGTTTAGTCAATTCTATTCAATTTCCACCGTTTGTTCTTCAATCCATATGGGAGATAGAAGCAAGACCAGGAGTTAATTTATGGATCCCCTTCCACTCATTGAGGTTCTTTTTGAAAAGAGTTAGGGAGCTATTTTGTTTGAAGTGGAGAAGCCTATTCCATAACTAGGACATGCTCTGGGCGCGATAGTTGATCTCACCAACAGAATCTGTTTATATTATAATGTCGACTAAGGTTCCTAGAGTGGATGTTTGGTGCAACCAGTTTTTCAAAGGTGTAAGAGCTTAAGCAATCAAGAGTCATTTGCTGCTATGTACACCATGTATAGATCACCGCTAAGGAGTTTGTCCATAAGAAACCAAGTAGAGAGTTGGGGCTTATAGATTTGTGTGTAATTTGGGAAGCCCATCCCACAGATTACTTTTTGTGAGGAAACTTGGGTAAAATGTCTGGATAGTTACATGTGAAGGTGGACATGATATTCAAGCATGGACCTGATATTCAGGCATGGACCTGGTAAGGAAAAAATATATGGGGTCAGTGACTTATTTTGACCCGAAGATTACCCTTTTACTAAAGGCATTGATCATTTAATTACTGCTGCAGTTGCCTTGGCTATATGGGTTATATCCTGCTAAGGATGTAGTAGCCGGACAGCTTCTAAAGTTTAAGTGCACCTTCCATCCATAGTGATTCTTCGTGGTTTCAAATGGTAGTGGGAATTTCTCCTTCCTTTTCTGTCAGATTCCTTTTCATAGGCCAGATCAAAATTTTCTTTTCCCTTCTGTCATTCAGCATCTGCTGTCTCAGGGGTAATAGAATTATCCCTTCTCCTTGAGTAGGAGAAAGCTTTTATTCAAGAATGTTTCTGGTGCCAAAGAAAGAAACATTAGGGAGAACAATCCTAGATATTTTGTTTGTAAACCAGTTTGCATCAGTTCCAGTGTCCTTCATGACCTGTTTCCTCATATTCTTCATTTTAAGTTTTTTGGTGACCCTAAATTAAAAGATGCTCATCAAACGTTCTTAGTGTTGTCTGTGTCTGCATCACACTTTCAGTTCTCTGCATTATACTTTCATTTATTCAGTGCTCCAAGAATATTAACAAAACATCTATCTCCTAGATTCATAAGTTGGTACTAGGCTAATGACCCAGGGGGCCTCCCTAAGACTAACCAATTTTTTTCCATTAAAAATAATGATGATCTGAATCCAAATAGGACATTGAGGACCAGGCATGCTACCTCTGTCCATAAGGAAAATGGGTGCTAGGCCTGATGTAAATTTCCTATTACTCATCTACTGGTCTAGGTTAAGCTTAAACTGGATAATAGATGAACTCAGCTTCACATGGATGGGAAGCCTGTTCCATAGGAGGGACGGTCTTGAGGACACGTACTGTCTCTCCAGCATGTTCTGTTTAAGTTGCAGCCAAAATTCAGGTCCCTAGACTTCGTATTTCTGGTATTCTTTAATTTACAAATATGTAGGAGATTCATAAGTGTGGGGTTCGTGGATGTCTTGGAAGCCAGACATAAATCATCTCTCAGCAATCTATGGGAGACTGAGTAGCTGGAAAGGACTTTAAGGTGCTGTGCGTAAGGCAGGTTTGTTACGCCTTGTATTCTTTTTGTAAGGAACCTCTGAGGTCTTTCTAGTTGCTGCATATGCCTGGTCAGCTACATACCAAAGGGAGAATTGTACTCTGTGATTGGTCTAATGAGGGCAGAGTACAGTGAGGTAGTGACCTGTTTGGACCTAGATGCCATGCCCTTATATGTTGTGCAACATAAAAGGATTTCCTCACCACTGTGGCCACATGGTTGGCAAATTGATGCAGTGTTTTGGCCTTGGAAAGTAGATTGATGACCTGTTCCCTAGTAATGATTGGGGGATTGTGGTATGCGGTATTTCCTTAGGACTGTCAGAGGAGTGTGGGAAGAAATTTGAGCTGAACCTGTCAGCCAAAATGCTGGCAGTAGCTTCTGGTTCATTGTGGGTGATATTATGGACATAGTTGTAGAAAGCTTTGTGGTCGTCCTTTGCCTGAGAAGCTATTTTTTCCTCAAATATGACCTGTAATGTATTAATTAACCCTCTTAGTTGCCTGTTTAGATTGATCAGGTGGCTTTTTAGTATGTATGGCTTTGTTCCTCCTACGCTTGGCCAAGATTTTGTTGTTCTATAACCGATTGGTATTGTGATTCCACCAGAGTGGCTTGTCTTTTGAGCTTGTTCTATTCTTAATACGAGTGGACAGAGCTCGCTGTATGCAGCTTATCAATATGGCTTTACAGAGAACAATGTGTTCACATTTTTCTTCATTTACGTCTTTGCAAAGTCTTTTACAGAGTTTCAGGAATTTCTCACTTGCACTTGGGTGAACAGTCTCCTACATAGACTTGGTTGTTCCCATGAAACCACAATGTTTTGACTGACTCCTCGCAGGAGAGTTTTCCTGTGGTGTCTCGTTTTCTTCCACAGGAAAATGTAGATCTACATTGATAGAGTTGTTCACTTAAGCAAAAGCCTCAGCAAAGGAATTTTACAGGATATTAGGTGGCAGGGCATCTTTGTTATGATTCCTCTAGCAGGATTCTGCAGGAGAAAAATTCATTGGTAGCTAAAAGTGATATGATTCCAGCATCAACATCCACTGACATTCCAAATTCCAGTTTTGGATTCAGTGAGATGAGAACTACTTTGGTGGAGAGACCAATTTTTTTATTGGATTCCATGTCTCCCATTTTCCTTTAAAGCTCCAGCACAGTCTGTCATCACAGATTCCTCAGACTTTGCTTGGGTAATCAGTGTACATCCCTATAGACACTGTTTGGGGAATAATGTCTGTGAGGATAAAAGTGAGGGGTCTTTGGAACAAAAGACCAACCAAAATGCATAACTGTAAAAGAGATGTTGACAGTCATAAATGCTGTCAGTTCTGTAAATCAGCTGTGCTTCCCAGGACCATTACAAGTGATTATAAACAACACCACAGTGTAATATGCTACGCAAACAGATGGGAAATAGATCAATATGCAGACTAGCCTTAGTAGCTTGGGATATAACTTTTCAGCACAGTCTCACTCTGCAGGCATCTTATTTCCAGTCAGAGCAGAATTTTGTAGCAGTCAGGATGAGAAGTACCAGGACAGACCCAGATTACTGGTAACAAAAAAGATCATTTGGCAAAATTCTGCTCCAAAGTTCCTTGCAGGAAAGCAGGAAAAACAGACATAATTTATTTTCCTTTGGACAGGAATGTTCCAGTGTGCTTTACCATCCTTTCCACTATTATTCAGGCTCATTCTGAAGTTTCTTAAGGGCTCTCCAAAGATCATTGTGGTAACTTCTCCTGACCCAGGCAACTGCAGTTAACCATTCTTTTGGAAATGGCCAGTGGCAATTGCCACATGCTTCCTCACAGACTGAATCTACTTGCACAAGGCATGGAGTGCTTGATACAACCCAGCTTGAAAATACAGCTACTGACTGCTGGGATGATGTTCTTAATTCTTAATAGTCATCTGTTTGTCTCTATATCATAACATCGACAGCTTAGATTATCGAATCCTAAACATTGACATCTAAGTGTCGAAAGCTAACAATAGCGAATGGCCACATCATCAAATTGTTTCCTCTGGAAAGAATTCGGGTGTCCATCTGTCAACAAAATAAACAAACACACCCAAACATAGAGAGGGCCTTCGCCCCCACACCTCCCGATGTGGGGGGCTGCACCCCCCCAACTAAATATAACAACTCTGAGATTGCTCTGCATTGGGAAAAGGGCAAATCCCCAATAACGGCCACGTGAATTATTTCCCGAGGAATGAATTCGATGATGTGGCTTTTCGCTATTGTAAGCTTTCGACGCTTGGGTGTCTATGATTAAGCATTCGACAACCTAAGCTGTTAACAATTCAATAGGAACCCATATGTTTTTGAGTATGTGCAGTGAGTATTAAGAGGCAAGAAGATCTCCTACTAGGAAATCCTATATTAGCTTGTGCCAAGATAAGAACCAGGTCTCTTTCTTTTAAGGCTACTGTTTATTTGGGTCTCCATCTCACTTCATGTGTCAGCATGTCTACCCATGGATCCTTCTCTTCTAAGGCAATATCTTGTGAAAATGTTTTTGAAAGGGTGTAACATATCAAGCCTCCTATAAAACAGATGACTCCTCTTTGGGATCTTAATTTTGGCTTGGATAAATTAACTCTTTCTCCATTTGAATCAGCTTATCAGGCTGACTTCAGGTTCTTAACATAGATAACAGTTTTGATTGATCTCATTTCTGCAAGAAAAGTAGAAGAGTTGCAAGCTCTTCTTGTTAGTCAAACTTCTCATTTTCCACAAAAGATAGGATTTCCTTGGGAACTAATCCTTCCTTATGCCTAAAGTGGCATCTGGGTATGCTTTTCAGCCAAGCTGCCCATCTCCCTGTCTGCTTTCCAGAATGTAAAAGCAAGGGAGAAAGGGTCCTTCAGACTCCGGATGTCCACAGACAATTCTGATATTATCTTCACAAAGCTAAAACTTACAGGAACTATGAGCAGCTTCTTGTGAAGGTAAGACAAAAGGACAACCTGTGCCAAAGTCTACTATATCCAGATGGTTGTTTCATGTTACCTTTTGTTATACCTGTGATGATGTGATGCATCACCAGCTATTCCAGGAGAACTTTGGCAGTGGATGTGTAACCTATGCCAGCTAGCTGGAGTTTTGTAAAGAATTATGTAATTTGTCTATCAAACAGATTTGTACAGGTGCTTGTGTTGAAAATATATTTGTAAAGTTCTTTGTGTTAAAAATGTACCAATAGTGGGTCCTGCCGGACAGAAAAAAAATGCACCTTTATGTCAGACTGTCTTGTAACTAATGAAATGAATATATTCTAACACAGGATACTGGAAGAGAAGAGGTTAATCACAGTCTAGCTAACTTTGAAAAATAGTCTGAAATTAAATTACCTGGTTTAGGCCATAAAGATTGTATCTTACAGTTCTTATTGCAGCTAGAGACAAAATGACTATGAAAAACAGGACTAGGAATCCTAGTGTATTGTCCTTAGGGGTGAACTAATCGCTACCATGGTAGGATGGAATTTTTTTAATGGTTTTGTAGTTTCCAGATGATATAACACATCTTACCAAAGCTCTGTGTGTATGGTAATACATATGCTCTAGATTCTGGTTCATTTTCTACTAAAGGAGGCAGTGTGGGAACCAGAAGTCAGATAACTAGGTGTATGTGATGTCAGATGACTAGGTGTATGTGATGTCATTCTGTAATCCAGCACTGAAATGTTTTAATACTAGATGAGATAGAAGTCTCATGGCAGTCTGTTTTTGACACTTGCCAAAGAAGGATCACTCACTTCATCTTGCTTTAGTAAGTAACCAGAGACTAGTAAGTCTTTAGATCAGGCAGGCAAATATAGTGAGATTATTTAAGTACTGTTCTGCATCTGTGTGAATCTATCCATCTGTATTATTTATAACATTTCCAGTGACTGAAACTCTGGTGTTTATTGTAAATAGATATTTAGTATGTTCATATTCTTTTATTATTACATTATATTTAACTTTTCATTGTGGCTGGTCTTTTAAAGAATATTTTAACCTTTTGAGAGTACTTATATTTATTTGGTGACACTGTGGCCACATTGGTCAAACACTACCATTTGTATTAGTATTAATTGTACTCAGTATAATTGGGTACTCTTGTAAGAGCCTTAGTGTGGTTGGCTTTGGAGTGTTCTGGTGGCAGTATCTAACTTATAGTCTAGACAGAGGAGGCATAGCAAGTAAACCTGTGCCAGCCTTTCCCTTGTGTGTGTGTGTGTGTGTGTGTGTGTGTGTGTGTGTGTGTGTGTGTGTGTGTGTGTGTGTGTGTGTGTGTGTCAGTTACTTGGAGCAGGGGCACAGAGCACTGTTTTCACAGAGAGGGTGAGGAGGACTTGGCTTGGAACACTCTGTCGAGGACTCGAATCTACAGCTGTGGTCAGTGTAGAGTCTTATTAAAACCTGATGAAAGAGAGGTAAACGCAGCCCCAGGATTAAAGTGTGTTCCCTGTGTGCTTTTAAGGGGAATTGTGCTTGGTGCAGAGAGCTGCATTTGAAAATATTTTGTGTATCCATTTTTGTTACAACTCAATGTCCCTCACCAGTGTCCATGGTGTGGACTGAGACCCCTTGATTGCTGGCCCAGAGGAGGAGCTTTACAATACCTGCCACTGCAAGGCAATTTGAGGTCAAGGTCTACTCTGCCAGGGCCTTGGCTTCATCTGTGGCTTTTTGGATAGGGTTGTTTTCTAGAAGTGGCATCTTGGTCCTCTGTAGTTCTTTGTAAACGTATTACAGATTTCCAAGCTCTAGCCTCCTTCACCCAATTGGTATGAAAGATCTGCAGGGCCTTTTTCTTCAGGTCTGCTCTAGCTGGTTAATGGTTTGGGTGTGTGGAAGGTGCCTTAAACTTTGGAAGCTGGCATATCCTTAGGAAGATATAATCCAAATAGCTAGGACTACTGCAGCAGTGATAATTAGAATATCTTCTGTTAAGAAAAGTTTTATTTGTACAACTGTACTTTTATTGTCCATTAACGTGCCCACATCTGTAATGACATTATCTGATCTGATGTCATTTTCTTTCTTCCTCATCCTGTGAGTTTCAGATTCGACCTCAGATCCAACTTGGCCACTTATAAAAGCTTAGGCTCCAAAGTTTGAGCTCTTCCCCTACTCATTAATGCCTCACTTCCCCCTGGATACCTCCGCTCTTGTTTGTTGCTCTTAGGAAAAGCATTGCAGTCCCTTGACTTGAGCTCTGGTGACAGAGAACAAGTTTTGTCTTTAGCCAAAAGCTAAGTGGGTTTTTTCTGTTTTGGTGCAGCCTACTTTTTTAGCCAAGAGCTAAGTGGGTTTTTCCTGCTTTGGTGTTGCCTACTTTTTTCTGTACCCTGCCCTCTGACTCTGTGTTATATATAAAAAAAAAGAAAAGTGCTAGTTTAGTTTAACTTGTCTTGTCACATCCGCTGGTATGCTTTTGGAGGTAATTGCTGTATTTTCTCTCCCTTTCCTCTGTCAAAGTTTTTTTGACATGTCTGAGAAATCTTTAGGTTTCAAAAAATGTACTTCCTGTGGGCACAAGATTCCCCTTATCTGATGCCCACAAAGAGTGTGCATATTGCCTTGGCCCTGCTCACGTCAAAGCCTCTTGTGTCATCTGTGAAGGTTTCTATCAAAGAACACTAGCCAACATAAGGGTGGGCTCTTCTTTTTCAGGGGCTCAACCCCATTCCAAAAAGCAAAGAGAAAACATGGAATGCAGAAGACATTCCCTGGGAAGTCTGCTTTCTTGTCTTTTGATGAGCCTGCAGCTAATACTCCTAAGTCATCAGATCCCAGAGCTTCAGATCCAAATAAGTCCATACAGTCCTTTTTTCTGCCCCGAGCTACTTTGCCTTCGGAACTCCTTCCTCTTACTGCATGTTCACCTCATATAGAGAGGTCACTTATGATCGCATCCAGGCCACCTTTTAGAACATATTCTGACAACTCTACCCACAGTCTTTTGGAATCAGAGGTAGACAGTTTGAGGCAGTTCCTTCAGACACAGATCCAAATGGGTTCTTAGCAGGCTGATCCCCTACTGGAACTGTGGGCAGACAGTCACCCTTTAGATTTTTAGTGCCTTCTCTGATCCGACCTGCTGCTTTGGAGCCCTCAGATCCAAGTGCCCCAAGAGTTGAGGTGTTTGAGCTGATAGTGGATTTCACTTGGGCCCCGGCATCTTCCCTGACTCACTTTGCTCCGGCTGTGTCAGAGTAGAGCGGCTGTTGGAGCTGAAGCTTTGAAGCCTGCTCCGAGAGGTTGACCTTGATTCCAAAGTTTTTGGAGCCGTCACTTCCCCTCAGAGTGTAGGTATTCGAAAGCTTGGCTCTGCCTTCCCTGTCTGAGCGGAGGTCTGGTGGAGTTTGGGGATCCTCTGTCCCAGTAATTTTGTCTCTGGGAGGATGGTCTTCAGCTTCTCCATCCCATTCTGCTTTTGAGGTGGTGGAGAAGGTCATCTATATGCCCAGGAGATCCTTGACTCCCACCCTTTTGGATCCACTTCTCCCCTATGTGGAGACTGTCTGAGACTTCACCACTTCCCCCTCGAGGCAGCCAGCCCAGTAAAGCCTACAAGTATTTCCATGTTTGGAATTGTAGATCTCTTACAATGTCTCCCTGGAACACCCCACTGAGGAGATTCCCTGGAAGAGAAGGTGCAAAAAGAGGCACCTGGATTTCTGAGGAATCCATCACCAAAGGCACAGATTTCGAGAAAGGGGGAGGATCCCCCAGATCTTCACTGGAGGATTTCTCTTTTTCCCAAAACCTGACCCTGGAGGAATTGGCCCCTCTATATCTTGGGTGCCCCCCCCCCCCCCCCGCTGATGCATTTATTGATCTGGTATCAAGCATGGCTTTGAAGGATCTGGGCATGGTAGAACATATACCCAAGAGTGTGGACAAAATCCTCAGTGCTCCCCCTGACTGACCCCTTTGGACTAGGGAATTGTGGTAGATGCCATGGATGTTGTGGCAACCACCAAGAAGGAGCTGACCCAGGAAAGCTCCTCTGTCCATTCATCCAACAGGGAGTCTAGGGCCATGGAGAGATTCAGTAAGAGGGTTTATGCCTCATCTACATTCACTCTACAAGCCTTAAACTACCTTTCCCATTTTTACTAGGCTACAGAGGGATTTAATCAAAGACCTCTGTAGCCTGGTCCCAGAGTCCATATCTGATGAACAAAGGAAATCTTCCTCTTCCAGACTGACCACTCTACAGTCAATGTCCAATGGGTCCATGAGGTTAGTCTCCCATGTGGCAGAGGGTACCTCAAGTGCTGCCGGTTCCGGCATTGCCATTAGATGTTATGCCTGGATGCGGCTGTGTGGCTTCCCAGAACCTTTCAAGGCATCTTTCGTCATTGCCTCTTTTGATGGATCATCTTTGTGTGGGTCCACTGTTAGAGAGAGACTCTCTCCAGGAGTGAGAAAGATGGAAAGACCCTGTCTGCCATCAGAAGCCATTTTTCTACCCTACAAAGATCCCTTCTCCAGGAATCAGTGGGGGATGGGGGACTGTAGTTCAAGAAATTTCAGGGTCCTTTTCAGGAGTCGCAGGGAGAATATTCCACCAGAGGCAGAGGGGGAAACTGTTACAATGGTAGATGCCACCCATGTGGCAGAAGGAGTCTGCAAAATCAAGGGTCTCAGGATTCTTTCTTGGACAGGCCCTTACAGTGCTCCTAAGGGATTGCCTGGCTGTCTTTCTCTGGAGGCAGTCTGGTACGCTTATCTTTGCACCCAGATGCTTGGCTAGCCATCACAAATGATCGATGAGTGCAAAGGATTGTATCCAGAAGATACTTAATTCCCTTTTCAAAATTCCCCAAACCAAAGACATCTCCCTCAGATGTTCCACACAGAGAGAGGCAGTGGAGTTGGAGATCTCAAAGCTGCTACAAAAACAAAAAGTAATCCAGAAGGTACAGCCAGATCGGGTCAGGTCAGGTATTTACTCCAGATTCGTTTTAGTACCAAAAAAAAGACAAGGGGGACCTGAGGTCCATCTTGGATCTGACATCCTTGAAGAAATAGATAAAAACTACAAAGCTCAGGATGGTCACCATCTAATCCATTCTACCTCTTTTAAAAATGGATGACTGGATGTGCTCAGTGGTCCTGAAGGATGCATACCACCACATCAGGATGGACAGACCCTCCAGAAGATACCGATACTTCAGGCTGGGAGACGGTCAATACCAGTTCAGAGGTTCATCGTCTTACCACAGCCCCCAGGGTGTTCACCATATGCATGGAGGTAGTTGCAGCTCATCTCAGACTGCAAGGATTCCATGTTTTTCTGTACCTAGACAACTGGCTCCTAACCGCTCCAACCAAGCATCTGCTCACCCAAACCAGAGAGTACCTGTTACAGCTAGCTCCTACCTTGGACATGATAATCAACATACAAAAGTCCCAGCTTCAACCAGCTCAGAGCATAGATTTCATAGGGGCTCATTTGGATACAACCAAGACCTTGGCCTTCCTTACTCCGGACAGGATTTCAAACCTAAAGCTGCATGTCCGACAGATTTTGGCAATCGCAGTTACTCCAGCCAAACTAGTACTCAGCACCCTGGGTTCCATGGCTGCCACCATAACTCTGTTACCAACAGCATGCTTACACATTAGAATTCTGCAGTGGACATTAGTAGTCCAGTGGACACTTCTTCAATAGCCCTGCAGCTATTCAATCAAACTATCATGAGTATGCAAGAATTCTTTCCTGTGGTGGCTTCACTCCTTGAAGGTTCTTCAAGGACACCCCTTTGTTTTTCCTTCCCAAATGCTATGTTGACCATAGATGCCTCCCAGGTGGTGTGGAGAGACATTTCTTGGGTCAGATGGTCCAAGGCACATGAACGTCACAAGAGACCAACCTGCATATCAGTTTCCTGAAGTTGAGAGCAATCCTTGTACCTTTGCAGGCATTTCTCAGCTTCATTCCTCCAGGGACTATTGCGATACAAACTGACAATATATCAGTAGTTTGGTACATCAGCAAACAAGGGGGAACTAGATCTTAACCCTTATGCCGAGAAGTAATGAGAGTGTGGCAGGGGTCGATCTCTACCAACAGCTTTCTGATTGTAGTGCACATTCTGGGGGAGTGCAACATTCTAGCGGAAATTCTGCACAAGGACTTCCCATAGTCAAGCTTGGAAAGTAGATGCTCTGTCCTTCACCTGGAAAAGCCTCTCAGTTTATGCCTTTCCCCCTCTGCCTCTCCTTTCAAAAGTTCTGCTAAAGATCAAGCAAGACAAACCAAGGACAATACTGATTGCACCAGACTGGCCACACCAACACTGGTACCCCCTCTTATGCAGTATGTCACTACTGGATCCATGGCACCTGCCTCAGACCCCTTTCCTGCTGTCCCAGCAGGAGGGCCAGATTCTGCACCCCCAGCTTCAAACCCTAAACCTTGCAGCCTGGCTAATTCCCTGAGCTCTCCAATAGCATCCCTCAGTAAGCAAGTGCTAGATGTCATTCTGGAGGCAAGGAGGCCTAGTACTTGAAAATCCTATGCAGAAAAATAGAAAAGATACTGCTGCTGGAGCCAGACTCAAGGGATGGGCACAGCAGTGCCCAGCTTACTGTATATTCTTCAATATTTAACAGAGATGCTCCACGAGGGCCTTTCTTTCTCATCAGTTAAAATTCATGCCTCAGCCATTTCAGCGCATTATAATACTGAGCCACCCCTCTTCTGTCAACCCCTGCTGAAACAATTCCTCAGAGGGGCCAACAATTTAAGACTACCCAGGAGAGCCCCTACTCCAGCCTGGGATCTTAACTTTGTATTGGAAAAACTCGCTCTTCCTCACGCAGTTGAGTCATGTGGGTAATCGGGTTACGTCTTGTAATTAGTTACTATTTACAAACCTTATCACTGGTTGCTTACTTGCATAACTCCTCTTATATTGAGTGACCATTTTAGATGTTAAAAGACAAACTAGTTCTTTGCCGCATATGATAAGGTAGTGAGATACATTTGGTTGTTATGCAGTAGTAATTTTTTTTTTTTTTTTGCCACTGAAAAATCTTGTGTATGTCAAGTGATACATATTGGCATAGTAGCACTTGTAGGAAATCTAAATGATGTGGAGCTCAGACAATAGTAGTCCTCAGCAGTAGAGATCCTCTGTGCCCTACACTAAACCTGCAGATGTAATGCAATCCTATCTCGCCTACATTCTTGACTGATGGTCTCTCGGCTCCGACTTGGCCGATACAAAAGCACGAAGCCTCTCATTGGCTGGGCCAACCCCTTATCCCAGGATGCACCACGCCCAAACCCCCAGATCTCGTTTGCCGCTTCTGAAGTAATGACGTGGTCTCGACTTGGCTGTGGCTAAGTACCCTTCCTTTTTTGGCCTTTTTGGGTCGTTTTTGCTCTTAGCTTAGAAATTTTATAACCAAACAGCTATTTTAATAGCTATCTTCTTCTGTACTACCCTGTGATTGGCTGTGTTTGTTTTTGGTTGTTGTGTAATTCCTTCTGTTTGGCGGACTAGGCCCGTTTAAGTTAGAGGGCCTTTGCCCTATTTCTTGTCGAGCGTTTCAGTTAGAGCTCTTCCCTCCCTTCCCTCCTTGTGTTTCGAGTGCTTTGTGGGTCATGTCTGGCAAAGAAAAAGAGCATAAGCCTTTGGGCTTTAAAAAATGTTCGAAATGTGCCTATAAAATGTCGTTAACAAATGGCCATGCCATCTGTGTTTATTGCTTAGGGGCTAAACACTTGCAAGAATCTTGCAGTGTTTGCCATGCCTTCTCCTCTCATGTACTACAGGAGTGACAAAAATAAGTTGATCCTGAAAGGTTTAATAAAACCAGCCTTTGAGGAAGCTATATCTTCTTCTCCCTCTTCGAAATCGAAGAAAAAGAAGTCTTCGGCTCTGACAAGCCCGTCGGAGCCACCTGCAAAAAGAACTAAATCTTTGTCCTCTTCCTCGGCTCCACTGATCTCGGAGCCGCAGGATAGAGGATCTATGTCTGGGTCTTCTTCCTCAGCTCCATTGGTCTCGGAGCCGCAGGAGAGAAGATCTAAGTCTCGGTCTCCTTCCTCGGCTCCATTGGTCTCGGAGCCGCAGGATAGAGAATTCCAATCTGGGTTTTCCTCGGCTCTATTGATCTCGGAGCCGCAGGTGAGTGTTTTGGCTCCAGGGTCGGTTTCGTCAGCTCCTGAACCGTCGGCGCCAAAGGGGGTCTCTGTTCTAGTCGAGTCTTCCTCGGCTCCGTTCCTTCTGGAGCCGATTAGGAGTCGACATTCCAGCATTGCCTCGGAGCCTGTAGAAAGAGTTTCTCACCCCCCGTCTGTTTCCTCCAGGTCCTCCAGACTTTCAGATTCGGATTTAGATAGGGTGGTCCAGAGGCTCCTCCAGTCACCTGTCTTATCTAAATTATTTTCAGCTCCAGCCCAGCAGCCAGAGCCAACCATTTCAATTCCGTTTCTTCCTACTCCGACAACCCTGGTGTCGTCGGAGACTGAGTTCGCAGAGTCGGGTGAGGTTCCTGAGTCTGTTCCGAGACCCACTGCTAGTCTGTCAGCACCGTCTTCAGCTCCAACCTTTTCTGTTCCTTCCAGGGGTTTCGGTTCTCGGGTGTCCTCGGCCGAGCCCGAGGGGGATTTGTCGGGGCTTCTGGTTTCGGCCCCGAGTCTCCCACTTGGCGCCTCGGCTAGAGGGACCCCGACACCGGTCATGGTCTTGCAGGCGGGCCTTTCTTCAGATTCTGGTGGACCCGCCTTCGAGGCTATGAGGAGTGCGCTAGACAAGTCTCTAGTGACTTCACCGGAATCTGCGACTCCTTCCCTAGACACGGCGACTAGAGCTTCTGGTGCCCCCCTGTCTTCGGACAGCACGGCTCTGAGGCCTGAGGATTCCTCCATGTGTGGTCCCCCTTTTTCCGAGGAGCCTTCAGAGTCTTTGCCTGAAGAGCCCCCCAGGAAAACGTTGTGCAAGAGGAAGCACATAGACTCCCCAGATGAGTCTGTCACCTCGGACACCGACCTTGATGATGCGGAAGGGTCCCCGAAATCGTCCTCTGACAATGTCTCGTTCTCCGATGTCCTGGAGATCTTGAGACAGAGGGCGACTGGCCATCCAAAACCCCTTCCGCGGAGGAGTCGTTTTTCCTCAAGGCCTTCAGAGCCCAACCCTTCACCTCCTGGGTGTCTCCACCCTTGATGAATTACTGGACCTTATTTGTCGAAGGGTGTGGGAGCACCCCGATTCTGTGGAGCCAGTTCCTTCTCGCGCCAACAAATTTTTATCCGCACCCCCTGGCAAGGAGTTTCTAGCCAAGAGAGTTCCAGTGGATGCTATGGTGGTGGCGTCTGCCACCCAGCAGGATGTGGCAGAGGCATCTACGTCTATCCATCCTCCTAACAAGGAGTACAGGAACATGGATAGGTACGGGAAGTGTACCCTGACTTCAGCGACCTTTACCCTGTGGTCGCTGAATTATTTGTGTCATTTTACGAAGCTCCAAAGGGGTCTCATAAAGGAGTTGGGAGATACCCTGTCGGGTAACGTGCCTGAGGCGTTGACGCAGTCTTTCAATGCCCAGCTGTCTACCCTTTTGTTGATTGTTAACTCGTCCATGAGGCTCATATCGTATGCAGCCGAAGGGGCGAGTAGGGCGGCGAGTTCGGGCGTAGCCCTTAGGAGGCAAGCCTGGATGCGCTTGTGTCACTTTGCGGAGGCTTTCAAGTCTTCTTTCACAGATGCTCCATTCGACAGGTCCTCTCTCTTTGGACCCAAGGTGAAAGACACACTCACTAGATGCGAGCAAGAGGGTAAGACTTTGTCTGCTGCCGTTTTTCGCTCCCTTCGAGACCTTATCCCAAGGAGCAGAGGGGAGGAAAGATGTGGTTCAGAAAGTCCCAAAAGTCTTTCCCTGCCCATCAGAGTGACCCCCCCCTTCCAGAGGCAGAGGAGGGGGGAATTATTCTGGAAGACGTCACCCTAGAGGCAGCGGAGGCCCCCGCAACACAGGAGACCGCGAATCCTTTCGTGGTTCCTCCTTCCAGCGTCCCTGAGGGACTGCCTGACTGTGCATCTCCAGAGCCAGTCGGGGTTGATTTTCGGAGCATCCAAGGGCCTGGGGTTCCATCACCCAGGATTAGTGCGTGCTTCGTATCATCGCCGGAGGTTACACCATTCCTTTTATCCGTCCCCCACCGCCAAGGAAAATCCCGGACGTGCCACCCAGTCAACGGGATCTAGCAGCTGTAGAGGTCGCAAAGCTGCTCGAAAAGGGAGTCATCCAGCCAGTCCTCACAGGCCAGACCGGATTAGGAACTTACTCAAGGTTATTTTTGGTGCCCAAAAGAACAGGGGATTTGAGACCCATCCTGGACCTCAGCCGCCTAAACCGCTTCGAAAAAAGTCCAAGTTCCGGATGGTCACGCTACAATCCATTTTCCCATTGCTGGAAAAAGGAGTATGGATGTGCTCCATCGACCTCAATGACGCTTACTATCACATCAAGATAAACAGAGTGTCCAAGGTCCATTTATGCTTCCTCCTAGGAGCCAGTCACTTCCAGTTCCGGGCCCTGCCCTTTGGTCTCACCACAGCCCCCAGGGTGTTTACCAAATATCTGGCAGTGGTGACTGCTCACCTGAGACGTCTGGGATTCCAGGTGTTTCCGTATCTAGACGACTGGCTCCTCTCCATCTCCGCCCCCACCAGGCATCTTCTCACTCTAGCCGTGAGCGCTACCATCGAGTTGGGTCATCTTTTAGGGATTACATTCAACTGGGAAAAGTCTGTATTGCTGCCATCACAGCGTGTTGCCTTTATAGGCGCAGAGCTAGACTCTGTAGAGATCCGAGCATTTCTACCAACAGAGAGGATAAAGATATTACAGGACCAATTACTAGCCTTGCTGCTCCGATGGAAAGCCCCAGCCAGGATGATACTTCAGCTTTTGGGATCGATGGCCGCCTCCATTCTTCTGGTCCTTCTGGCAAGATTGCATATGCGAATTCTCCAATGGCTCCTGTCGACCCAGTGGTCATACCAAGAGCTGCCACTGTCCCACCCGATTCTCATCACGGAATCGTGCCGGCGGGATCTTCGTTGGTGGCTCCTCTCCTCCAACCTGAACCAAGGGAGATCATTCTGTCCTCCCCCTCCCGTTGCCACAGTGACCACGGACGCCTCCCAGATAGGGTGGGGGGGCATTATCTGGGCAGGACGGTCCAAGCCACGTGGCAGGATCACGAAACCCACTTGCACATCAAGACAACTGAGGTTCTATTTAGACAGGGCACGGCAGCACAGGAGGTCAGACCAGTTGTTTGTGGCATTTGCGGATAACAGGATTGGCAAAGCAGTAACCAAGTCCACTATTGCTAGGTGGATTAAAGATTGTGTTTCATTTATTTATGCATCAACAGGAAGGGACCTTCCATTTCCAGTTAGAGCGCATTCATTACAAACTGTTCCAAAGTGCTCAGGAGTGTCTTCCAGTGAGCACCTGTTGGTTCTGTTCTCGGCTCTGAGCCCATCAGTCAAGAATGTAGGTGAGATGGATCACATACATCTAACGTTATGGCAAGTACATAACTAAAAGTTCTGCTGTAGTAGATTCAGTTTATATTCATCTCTGCCGAGTGATGTGCTTAATTTCCATTGTCAACTCACAGCCCGTCTTTGATAACACTGAGGATGTTTGAGTTAGCTAGGTTTGTAAAAGAAACTTAACTCTAATGATTGTAGCGTGTGCTTTCTTTTTCAAAGTTCCATTAATTGCAGTATATATCAGTTTGTATGATTTTTTTGCTGGTCTTTGTTAACCAGCAGTAAAAGTGTTTTGAAGAGTGGAACACTGAATTAGAACAACAGGCAAGCCCTCCCCTTAAACAACAACTGCAGTTCACAGTGCAGTACTGACAAATGTATTCAGGATAGTTATATTGTAAGTGCCTCCTTAAGTGAAACAAAAGTAGTAACAAAAAAAAAAAGTTTTCACCAACCAGAAGCATACCCAGTTAAATAAAAACACCACAAACTGAAGAACAACAAAAAGGAGGTGAAGACTTTGGAGCTTAAGTCCACAAAATCACTTTATTAAGCACTTTCGTCCTTGGTACAACATGACTTCTTTAGAACAACTCCTCACAACTACTCCTCACTTTTATATAGTAATCAGTTAATTAACTAATCCCATCCCCCAATCAGTCACCATGGAGACAGTTTAAGCTAGTACCACACACCACATAAAACTTTAAAAACAAATGTTACAAATTATTAAGTATAAATAACCATTGCATACATAAAATACATTCCTAACTAAACCATGACCAGTGATGCATAAAAAAGTTGTTGTTGTCTTTCGGCTATTCCCGGTTAGAGGTCGCCACAGCGGAACTCTGGTTCACTAATGAGTGGCAGTAGATTTTCACGAACACCGAGGTGCCAGCTCGATGTTCAACCTTCAATGAAGGCACGCCCATTTACGCATGTCTTTCGAACGCCCACCCAACCGCGGGGGAGACATGCAGACTCCGCACAGAAGGCACTCCCCGCAATCCAGCCGGGAATCGAATGGGAGAGCCTCTTGCGGTGAGGCAACAACGCTACCGCTGCACCACTGCGGATGTATAAAAAAGTACTTGCTTTAAAAACTTTTTTTATTTTTTTCTATTTTATTTTTTATTTTCAATAAAAAGCAGTTTTCAGTTTTAAAATACTAGACAGGTGGTTTTATTCAGACCAGGGTATACAGTGGCATTAATTCTTTTAACTGCCATCTAAGCTCCTGATATTCCAAAACATCATACACTGGTCTACCTCTCTGCCCTTGGTCTACCTGATCAATAACTAAAAATTGAAAGTTACGAGACCGTTTTTTTTTCTATATGCTTGTAAAGTGCATTTCTTCCATCCTTTTTCTTAATGTCATAAAGGTGTTGATAATCCCTTTCCCTCAGTCTTATCTATGTACAATGCACTGCAATAGTCACAGAGGGCCAAGTATTCTACCCCCTTACTGCCACATTAAAATATCCTTGGAATATCAGTCTCACCATAATCTTCTATCACCATAGATGTCCCTTCCCAAATGTATGGGCACTGGGAACAGTGGCCACATTTAGCCATCTTTCCATGTCTCAAGTCCCTTGCTGGTCTTTCCAGTAGATTCTTTACACATAAATTTGTCTTGTACACAATGGTAGGCCTTTTACCCATAACCTCCAAATGTTCATTTTCCACTGCAGAAGCCCTCCTGTTCCTGTGGATAATAGATTTCAAGTCGAAGAAGTCATTATTATATGTTAAAATGAGGGCTCTGCTATACTCATGCACACCTTCCTGTCCATGTACATAGCTAACCTTATCCCTAGACCCTAATAAAGGTGTAAAATGGCCTGTCCTTTTCTCATTAACTTCTGGTAAAATGTCCAACAGTCTCAAACTAAACATATTTATGACTTTGTCACATTCCAGTTGAAATTTGATGTCATCTGTGAGTATCCTGGCCAGTCTTACATACTGTCTCTCTTCACAAAGGCCTTCTTCTGATGAATAGGGTACATACTGTCAAAATGTAAAAAAGCATCGGTGTATGTAGGTTTACAGTAGATTGTCGATTCAAAATACTTCTTTATTTTATTTTTCCTAATAGTAATATCAAGAAAATGTACTGAATCAGTCTGAACATCCATCGTAAACCTCAAAAAAATCAGTGGTGGTGTGCTAATAGTCATAAAGTTCCTGTAACTTGCCCTCTCCTTTGGTCCATAAAAAAAATCATATCATCCAAAAATTATCATAAAAACCCAGCTATCCTTGAATTTGGAATTAATGCCAAATTGGGTCTCCCAAAAGGCAAGAACTGCATTAGCAAACATGGGGGTACACATCGCCCCCATGGCTACAACCGTCTTCTCCCAAAATAACTGTTTTTTTAAATACCAAAAAATGATTTACTAAAACCATGTCCATAAAAACTATCAACTTACTATCCAACCCTTTAACAAGGTTAGTAAAAAAAAAACAAAAAAATAAAAACAAAGGTATTCGTAGAACCATTCATTTTGAAGACCGGTAGTTTTACTGGCATTTGCTGCTTGTCTTCCTGGGAAAGAAGCACCATTTCTGACTTCACCATGGAACAGACAACGAGGTCCCATGGTCAGTCCTTCCAGTTGCAAAAAAGAAAAAGTTCAGCAAACTGCCTTTGCCACCACAGCAGGCTAGCAATTTTCCTCATCCGCATTAGGGTGACTCTGTTGTGTGGCCATTTGTTTTACCTCAGACCACTCATCTTTTAGTACGGATCCTTCCCATGTAGCAACTACAACCACTAAGGACCAGGGTTAGCCATATCCGCTGTGGCTGTTGGAGTCCCCTCATTGGGCAAGATAGAGCCACCTTGTCACCCTTGACAGAGGGAACATGGAATGGTCCTCAGTTGTGTCAGAGTTGCTTTGGCCCCATTTTTCCTGTCAAAAAGAAACTGAAAATCAAGCATGAAGCTGCCAGCTTCAGGTTCGGCCGTCGTCAGTGAGGCGCTTTTGCAGCCCCTGTCGGCCATTTCAGAACCGACGGCCGAAACTGACTCTCATGAGGAGCCAACCAGGCCTTTAAATATTTCTGTTGCTGGACCTTCGGACAATGCTCCTTCGTATGGGTCCGGAGCTGCTGTGCAGGTACCGGCTTCCGAAGGGGTTTTCAGGCCTACTCAGCTACTAGTAAAGGCAAAGCCAAAGGCAAAGACTCCTTCTAAATCAAAGACTTCAACACAGGCCTCTTCTGAACCGGCTCCCAAGTCACAGAAACAGTTACTCAAGATGGCGGAGGATTTACTTACTATGATTAGGGGTTCTCATCCTCCTCCAGACAAAAGGCCAAGGCAGGATGTTTATTATGATTCCTCTGATCAGGCTTCTGTTTCCTCAGTTTCTTCTTCTGATCAGGAATATTCTTTCCCTCCTTATGAGGATTATGATGCTGAAGAATCCATTCCTTCAGCTTCTCCCCCTGAGGATTTCTCTTTTGGGGAAACTTTGTATGAAATGAGGGAACATTTCCACTGGGAAGGACAGGAATATTCGGAATCCAAGAAAAGACTGTGGGATTTTCTTCTTCTTCCCCAACATAGACCCCTGGCTATTCCTCCTGTTTTGGATATTGTGGATGATGCCTTTTCGGAGGCTAACAACCCCTGACTCTCTTCCTCCTGCTCCTGTTAAGCCTGATAGATATTACAGGGTTCCTGATTCCCATCAGTTTTTATACAAGAACCCTTCTGCTGACCCTGAAACCATTTCTCAGGGTCCTAAGGGAGTCTAGGCCGCTTCTGCCAAAAATCCCATTCCTACTGAAAAGGATTCTCGATCCTTAGAAAGGTGGGGCAAAAAGGTGTACACTTCTGCTACTTTGTCCATTAGGGCTTTAAACTGTCAGTTTCATATGTTTAAATACCAGCAATTTCTCTTGTCTGTCTTAGCTTACTTCCATTTCTGCCTGTGCAGATGATAAGGAATTACATGACTTATTGCATGCCACTGAACAGGTTGGGAAGCATGGTTTACACTGTGGATTTGATGCCTTGGAGGCTTCTTGTAGGGCTGCGGCCTCTGGCACAGTCATTAGAAGGCATGCATGGCTAAAGGAACAAAATTTACCTGAACAAGTAAAGGCTAAATTATTGGATGCTCCTGTTCAGCATAATGTTTTGTTTGGATCAAAAGCTGAAGAGGTGATGGATAAGGCGAAATCCATGCAAACAGTTAAAGATTTCTTACAAGTACAGCCACCTAGATTTAGCAGGAATTGGCCTTCAAAAAATTGGTCCTTTCCCACTTCAGACAGGCCTCAGAGGGGTAGATATAGATGCTCTAGAGGGAGGCCTCAAACACAAGCTGCTTATAGACCAAGACAGTGGACTGCTTCCACCCCTAGGGGAGGAAAGGACAGGTCACAATCTCAAAGGAAACAAACTCAATGACTCCCTCTGTTGAGCTACAGGAACTTCTTGCCTGGAAGCCCCTCTCAGAGGAAAACTCTCTCTATTTTTTTTATCAAAATTGGACTCAAATAACCCAAGACAAATGGGTTTTGGACGTGGTTTTAAGAGGTTACAAATTCCATTTTCATACCTTGCCAAGGCCAAATGGATGGCCAGACCTTCCAAAACATCAATGGACGGAGGCCTTAACCAGGTGGAAGCTCTTTTGGCTATGAATGCCATAGAGCTGGTTCCTCTTTCAGAGATGGGAAAAGGTTTTTACTCAAGGCTCTTTCTAGTCCCAAGGAAGCAAAACTCATGGAGACCCATTCTGGATCTGTCGGTCTTGAACACCTTTCTAGAGATTCCAAAATTCAAGATGCTTACTCTACAGCAGCTACTTCCAATGCTGTCCAAAGATGCATGGATGGTAACTTTGGATTTAAAGTAGGCATATTTACACATTCCCATCAGGAAGGATCACAGAGAAATACCTCAGGTTCAAGGCCGGATTGAGGCACTTTCAATTCTCTGCGCTGCCCTTTGGATTGTCTACTGCGCCCAGGGTCTTTACCAAATGCCTGGCTCCAGTAGTAGCTTACTGCAGACTCAAGGGAATTCAAATTTACCCTTATCTGGACGATTGTCTAATTCAGGCAGACAGCAAGGATGTCTTACTCCAGCATCTAGAATTTGTACAGAACCTCCTCAAGTTCCTGGGATTCTCTGTAAACATAAAAAAGTCAAATTTGACACCATCACAACAGATAACTTTTCTGGGTGCACTTCTAAACACCACAACCCAGATGGCATTTCTGACATCCGAAAAACAATTACAACTGGCTTCAAATTTCAGAACATTGGCAACTCTAACTCAACTATCTGCAAGGAAATTCCTGCAGGCTTTGGGTTACATGGCTTCCTGCATCCTTCTCATACCATATGCAAGACTACACATGAGGAAAATACAATGGTACCTAAAAAGTGTATGGTCTCAGCATTGCCACAGTTTAGACATACTGATCTCCGTCCTTCCTTGCCTTCAAAATGAATTTCTTTGGTGGTCCAGGGCATGTGCTCTAAACAAAGGGAAACCCTTCTGTCTGCCTCCTGCCACTCAGATTCTAACCATGGACGCCTCGGATTATGCTTGGGGAGCCCATTTTCAGGGCAATTGTTTGCAGGGCCTTTGGACAAAGGATCAGAAGCACCTGCATATCAATTTAAAGGAAATGTTAGCCGTTCTGAAAGCTCTATTGGCCTTCAGGAATCTTTTACAACCAGGACAACTGCTAATACGGACAGACAACACCACAGTTATGTGGTACATAAACAAGCAAGGGGGATCTCATTCCTACCCCCTTTGCAGACTAGCCATGGATCTATGGAACACAGCTCTAGCTTGCAATCTGGATCTTCAAGCTCAGTTTCTACCAGGGAAACAAAACTTCCTGGCAGACAGCCTGAGCAGAAACCTTTTGCATCCACACGTGTGGATGCTGGACACCAAAATATTCAGGATGATAACAGCAGTCTGGGGATGTCCTCACATAGACCTCTTTGCATCCCATCTCAATAATCAACTACAGAATTTTTGCACCAGGACTTTCCACAGAGAAGCTTGGAAAGTGGACGCCCTGTCATTCAGTTGGAGGAACCTCTCGGGATATGCCTTTCCGCCTCTTCCTCTTCTTCCACGGGTTTTATTGAAGATAAAACAGGACAAGCCCAAGATGATAATCTTGCTGGCTCTAAATTGGCCTCGACAGTTTTGGTATCCAACTCTAAAAAACCTATGCCTGGAGCCCCCTTGGGTTTTACCTCAGTCTCCAAACCTTCTGTCCCAACATCAGGGTCAAGTTCTACACTCTCATGTCAGAACTCTCAGCCTGGCGGCCTGGTTAATCCGGGGCCTTTGATTTCTTCTTTACTGCCCAAGCAGGTTATGGATGTCATTTTAGAAGCCAGACGTCCTAGCACTAGAAAATCTTATGCAGGAAAATGGAAAATATTTTGTTCCTGGATGCAGGCTCAGGATTCTGATCCTCTTCTTCCTAACATTACTTTAATTTTACTTTACTTGACAGATCTCTTACATAAGGGTCTCTCTCTTCCATTAAGATACATCCCTGTGCTATTTTTGCTCATTATAATACAAACCCTCCCATCTTTTCCCACCAGCTCATGAGACAGTTTCTCAGAGGAGCTAAGAACTTAAGACCTCCTAGATCTCCTCACATTCCTGCTTGGGATCTCAACTATGTTTTGGAAAAACTAACCTTGCCTCCTTTTGAGCCTGCTGCCTCTTCTGACATCAAGTTTTTATCTTGGAAGACAACTATCCTGTTAGCCTTAACCTCTGCCAGGAGAGTTTCAGAGTTGCAAGCTCTTATGGCTGTGGAACCTTATATTATTTTTCATCAAGACAGGGCATCTTTGAGGACTAATCCTACCTTCATGCCTAATGTGGTTTCCAAAGTGGCTTTAAATCAAACTATCCATTTGTCAACCTTTTTCCCCACTCCTCAAAATAAAGGGGAAAGGATCTTACATTCCTTGGATGTACACAGACAACTATGTTTTTACCTGAACAGAACCAAGGACATCAGAAAATCTGTTTCTTATGCTTCAAGTTCCCACGGTAAAGCCATTTCAAAACAGACCATTTCTAAATGGATTGCTCATGGAATCAGATTTTGTTATTCTCACCATGGAAAGCAAATCCCAGGGAGTATACGGACTCATTCCACCAGAGCTGCTGCCACTTCTGCAGCCTTCCTCAGGGGAGTTCCTACCAAGGACATTTTGGAAGCTGCAACTTGGAGTTCAGTGCATACTTTTTCTAAGCACTACAATCTACCTCTCTACTCTAAGTGTAGGGCAGGCTTTGCCTCTGCATTCTTGCAGGGCTTTTTAGCCACCCCTTCCTCTTTATGACCAACTCCCTTTCTTTCAGCTTTGGGATTCTACGCTAAAGTCATGACTGCAACAGTGAAACACGATGAACACAGTACAGTTGTGTACACCTACCATAAATGTAGATGTTAGAGTGTCTTCACTGATGCAGTCTGGGTTTCCCTCCCTCCTGTCCCCTCTTATTTTTACTTTTGTGTGGTTTCTTTTTTCACCATTCTTCTGAGGTGTATTTGCAAAGGATATGGGACCTTTCTCATTTTGGGACTCCTGACATCTGGGGCAAGAAAAACTGGAGAAGATGGCGTCGGCTGTCAGCTTTGTACTCCTGGCGCACTGACATCAGGGAACATGGTTGAACAGCCGACGTCGGACCCAGACTTTGGGATTCTGGCCGACCGAGGTCTGCCTGCCGGCAGGGGAGAACCCTACAGTCATGACTGCAACAGTGAAGACACTCTAACATCTACATTTATGGTAGGTGTACACAACTGTACTTTTCTGATTCTCCGTGTGGGGGTTCTTGTTCTCTGAGGTTGTTGCTAGAATGTGCAGTGTTTTTACTGGTTTAACACTGAGGTTTCTCAGTTCCTCAGAAAATACTGAGTTGTTACAGAAGGATTTTCCAGAAACTACATGTATTCCTTCCATTCTGTGTGCTTTAGAGGATGTGTGTTACTGCCTGCAATGTTCCTGAGTCAGTCAGCTGCTGCAAAAAAGGCAGATAAGACTGAGGAACTTTACAAATCTTAATTTTTTATACACCATTCCCAAACCTGACCTAGCAGCTATAGCTTTAGTTCATGCCCTTGCTGCTAAGCACTTTAATTCCAATCCTACTTTTTCTGATAAGGATGTGAAAATTGATAGGTATTGGAAAAAAAAGTGTGTACTTCTGCAACTTTGATTTTCCAAATTTTGAATTGTCAGGCTTCAGTATTAAGATATGTTTTGACAAATTGCGAAAGTATAATTGTTTTATCAGCAGGTTTTTCTTGTGAGGAAAAATCTGTTTTAAATAACTTTTTTCTTTTGTACAGGTCACTATTCATTGCTTGCAATGTGTGTATGACTGTTAATTCTACTTCCATGGCTGTAGCCACTGCTACTATTTTTAAAGAGGTTTGCATAGCTGCATGCTCAGAACCTTCCAGATTATGTTAAATATGAGATTTTAAATTCTCCCTTCGATAGAGATTTAGTGATTGGTCTCTCTGCTGCAGAAGCAATCAAAATGTTTGAAAGGGGAAAGCTGATTCAGGGAATCTCTAAAATTTTTCAGCCCTCCTTTCCCAAAATGTCTGAGAAATTTCTTTCTCCTCATCCAGTTTTAGTAAAAAAAACTTTATATATAGCCTCAACATAATTCGGGTAAACAGATATTTAAGAAGAAATGGCAGTTGGGTTCTAAAAAGACATCTCAAAACTCGCAAAGCGAAGAACAGTCCAAGTCTGAATGACTGTTTGAGACCTTGTGATCCATTCAGACCTTGGCTCCTTTTCTCTTCCAGAAAGTCTGAATCTCCATTTTTCTCACTGGCAAAAGATTGTTTTAGACAAATTGGTCTGAAACTCATTCATTAGTGCTACAGATGGCAGTGGGTCATTCCTCATCCTCAAGATTAGGCTCTTTTGTTTATACCCATTCTTCATCATGTACTGTCCCAAGGAGTGATAGAACCTGTTCCTCTATCATTTTTATTCAAGGATATTCCTAGCGCCAAACAAAGAAAATGCTTGGAGACCAGTTCTGGGTCTTTTCTTTCCCCACCTGTTTGTGATGGTGCCTAGATTCAGATTGATGTCACGTCAAAACTTGTTATCTCTTCTTCATCTTGCAAGCTTCCTGGTAACACTAGACTTAAAGATGCTTATTTTCACACCCCTGTTTATCCAAACATCAGATGTTTAAGGTTTTATGTGGCTGGATCACATAATCAGATCTGTGTCTTACTTTTTGGGCCATCCACTGCACCAAGAGTATTCACAGAGTGTCTGACTCCACTTATAGCTCATTACAGGCTGCAGGGTATCCACATTTTCTCATATTTGGATGACTTGTTTATCTTTACAAAGTATTTTTCAGACTATCAGGAATCACTCTCTTGAATGATCTCTTGGAATCCAAAAAGTTGTTCTTGACTTCTCACACAGGATTGTGTTCCTGGGATGTCAACTAGACACCTCCATTCAAAGAGCTTTTCTTCCACAGGAAAAATAGATCTTTATTTAGATCTACTTCTAAGGTTTTTCTCTCACTGAGAGTAGTACTGCAGGATTTTTGGTCTCATGTCATTTATGATTTGCATGATACCAGTGGCAAGATTCCATGTGAGAAAGATATACTGGTTTCTGAAATCTCTTTGGGCCCAGCAGTAACACCGTTTATCTTTTCAAATCCCATTGTGGGGATTTGTCAGAAGAGAAATCTTGTGGTGGACATCAGATATTCTTAAATCCATGTCTCCCCTTCTCCCTCCTTGCTCCAAAGCAGTCAGTCACCACAGATGCTTCAGACTTTGCATGGGGAGCAGTGTTCTGAGGGATGAAAGTGCAGGGTGTCTGGGACACCAAGGACAGATGCAAGATCATATATATTAAGGGGATGCTTGCCGTGATCAAGGCATTCATTCTCTGAACCATCTTTGTTCTGCGGGAGTCCTTCAAGTAGTTACAGACTACCACAGTTGTGTGATACATGAACAAGCAAGGGGAACCAGGTCATAAACCCTTTTACATACTAGCCGTGTTAGCTTTGGCTCTAGCTTCCCAGCATAGTCTCACTCTGCAGGCATCCTATATTCTGTCAGAGCACAATTGTGTTGCAGTCAAGTTGAACAGGACTGGAGCAGACTCTCATGAATGGAAACTAGATCAGATGGTCTTTAAAGATGTGATCCATCTGTAGGAAGTTCCTCATTTAGACCTCATAGCCTCCTCTCTGAACAGTCAACTAGCAAAATTCTGTTCCGGGACTCCATGCAAGAAAGCCTAGAAGATGGATTTCTTTCTTTTTTCCCCTCTTTTGGACAGGAATGCTGTTGTATGCCTTTTTACCTTTTCTTCTAATGTCTGGGGTGCTTTTGCAGATTGAAAAGAAACCCCCAACCCAAGATCATTGTGGTGACTCCTCCTGGTCCATGCAGCTGTGGTTCTCCCTCTATTTGAAATGGCCAGGGGCAATTACCATAAGCTTTCACACAGACCCTATCTACTCACACAAGAACAGGGGTGATTGATACTCCCCAACATCAGTTACCTTCAATTGACTGCTTGGATGATAAGGTCTTGGGCACCTGTTTTCTGTGTATTAGCAGCAGGGGGCAGTAAAACCTCTTACTAAAAATCCTATATTAGCAAATGGAAACGTTTTTTTAGTTGGTGCAAACATCATGACCAGCATCCATTCAGGGCTAGTCATTCTCTGATTTTAAAATATTTGTGTGAGTTACTGTTTTATTGCCTTTATTATTCCTTTATCAAGGTTCATTTATCAGCCATTTCAGCATGTCTACCCACAGATTCTCCTCTGTCAATGCAGTCTCATGCCAAAATGTTCATGAAAGTGCTTTTGCATAAGAGGCCTCCAAGAAAGCCTATTGCCCTTCCTTGGGATCTTAATTTTATTTTATAGAAGCTAACACTTTTTGAACCAACTAATCTGGCCGAAATGAAGTTCTTAACATGGAAAACAATTTTACTGATTACTCTTACCTCTGCAAGAAGGGTATTCAAGTTGTAAGCTCTTATGTTGAGTCAACCCTGTCCCATTTTCCATAGGGACAGGGTTTATTTGAGAATTAATCCTTCATTTATGCCTAAAGAGGTGTCAGAGTTTACTTTAAGAGAAACTATCCATCTCCCCTTTTTCTTTCTTGAACCTAAAAATGAATGAGCAAGGGTACTCCACACAGACAATCTCTGGTACTATCTTGACAGGCTAAATCTTTCAGATCTTTTGATCAATCGTTCATTTCTTGTGAAGGTAAGAAAAAGGAACAACCCATGTCAAAACAGACTATTTTGAAATGGTTTTCTAAGGCTATTATTTCTTTTTGTTATACTCATAATAACTTGTCTGTTGTAGGCAGGGTCAATGCCCAGTCTGAGGGCCTTGGCTTCATCAATGGCTTTTTGGAAAGGGTTGGATTCTAGAAGTATTCTAGAAGCTGCTACATGGTTCTCTATACATAGCTTCACAAAGCACTACAATCTTGATTCTTTTTTTCTAAATCCACATCCGGCTTTGCTTGGACCATTCTCCAGGGGCTCTGTGACTCTTCCCCTTTCACCTCTCAAATGTAGTTAGCTTTGGTAATCTGCCCGTATTGCTAAGGCTACTGTAGCAGTGATCAATAAAATGAACATTGTAAGTGAAGGATATGTGGGAATAGACTAAAGAAAAGATGGTGCAGAACTAAGAAGCTAGCTCTTACCTATGGATAGCAATATACAAGCAGTGAAAATGTTTTAGTCCCTTTAATTTTATACACAGGTCAGGCAGGTTTTTATCAACCAGAGCAGAATTTGTGGATTTTAATAAAGAGTTGAAGGATTTTATTTGGGAGGGAAAGAGGACAAGAGTCAAATGGGATAAGCTGATCCTCCCGATAGAACAAGACCATTTAGGATTACTTGACTTGAAGGGATATTTTGGAGCTACACAGTTAAGGCTGTTATACATAACACAAGCAGAAAGCTACAGTTCAAAGTGGAAAGGGATGGTGAAGTTTATGGATAATTCAAGAAAAAAGGAAAGAATTGAGTTTTGGACATGGATCCTTAAGGAGAATAAGAACAGTCATAGACAATATTATATTCATAAAGTAGTAGAAAATATAATAAGAACTAAGCCAACATGGGAATGGAGAAAGGAGATTCTGCTAATAGGAATGACTGCAATTAGGGGTACAGAGAATAGGCAAGAGGGGACTGGAATTTAGTGGGGGAAGTTGGTAAAGGAACCAAGGTATTGGGAATAAATAATTAGAGAAGGAAAGGTAATAGAATGGGAAGAGACCAAGAAGATATTTGGATTGCATGCAAGTGATTTCCTTCCCTGTCAGGGATTGATGTCAATATATGGACAAAGAGAAAGGGATAGAAGAGTCCTAAATGAAAGACCTGCACTGGTTGAGTTTTTTAAATGAGTATATACCAGAAGCATATGTTAAAAAAGACATAATTAGTAGGGCATACAGAATATTGCAGTAGAACTATAGGAATCAATCAGAAGAGGTCAGAAAAGATTGCAAAGAGAGATTAGATATGCAATTCACAAAGAAACAATGGGAGGACATGCATATGGGTCCCAAATATGCAACACAATTTAGAAGATTTAGGATTTTTGCATGCATGGAAGTAATTGCATAGATACTTTTATAAACCAAGCAGATACCAAAGATTTTTTCCTCAGGTAGATGGCAAATGTTGGAGGTGTGATTGGGAAGAAAGCGGTACCTGGGAGTATATTTTTTGGGAGTGTGATGAGTTGGTTGACTTTAAAAAATCCTTACCGAGCACTCTGTCAGGAATACTGGGAGAGCAAATGAGTGCAACTAAGGAAATGATCTTTTAAATGGAATACAGGATCTGAATTGCTTAGACATAGTAAGCCTTGTTAATTTTAATTCTAGTGGCTGCCAAAACAACATTTGCTAAAACGATAAAATCAAAATCTAAACTAACTGCACTTGAATAAATGAATATTGTAACAGAGGTAAAAAAAACAAAAAAATAGGAAATGGGATATTTAGAAAAGGTAGGAGTAAAATGGAAATGTGGGAACAACACATGCAGAAAACTGTTTTTGAGGAGGAATGATGTTTAGAAGGCAGGAACTAAACAATTTATGTAGTGTTGCTTTGATTATGACATGTAAGAATATGTGTGATGTTTAACGGTTGTAGATGTGATCTTGTTATTATGGTTTGATTACTCTTATGTAAATGTAAGTTTGACTATGCCACAAGTGATAATTCAATAAAGCTGTTTAAAAATATGATGAATATAGTACAGTTGCATGAATTGAACTTTCTTTAACAGCAGATGTTTGAAAGATCATTGCTGCAGTAGAAACTCCATCTCTCCTTCTTTTTAGGTGCGTTTTTGATGCCAGGGTGTGAATATGTTTTGGTTTTTTTTCCTGGCATTGCCCTTTCAGGGCTCAGCCTCCCTCTGTCTCTGCTGGCAGGAAAGCTCTGAAGGGCTTTGCACCCAAACTTGTCTTTTTGTCTACTCAGCTCATGATACTTGATAGTTTGGTGTGCATGGAAGGTGCTCTTAAGCTCTGGAAGCTGGACTGCTGTTATGTCCTTGGCAGGATATAACCCATAATAGCTAAGGCTACTGCAACAATGACCATTTGAAGATCTGTTGTTGTGGTAAGTTTAACTTGCACAACTGTACTTTTATGTGGTTTAGTCTTTGACTATTCAACCTGGTAGTCATTCAATTCATGTGCATGACAAAGGAATACCAGGAATACCACTCTTTTATTTTTATGGAGCATATTGTTTCACTTGTGCTTTTTAATTTAGTCTGCCTCTCATCTGTCCCACCTGTATATTGTTGAACTTGATTGTTACCAAAAGTCTACATTTGAGGACTAAGCATGTAGAAACACTCATTTTGCTTGCATTACAAATTTGACAGTTTTTGCTTTTCTGCCGAATAGTGACTGCATTATTAGTAGGTTTCCACTGCAGTCCCCTTTCACTTGTATGCAAAGTATGTTTGCCTCCTATTTATCATTTTTCTACTTTTCATGTGTTCTTATTTGGCAGAATGATTGATGTGAGAACAGTGATAGCGGTTTAACAAAATAATATAGTTTGTTTATTATATTGATCACTACTGCAGCAACCTTAGCTATATGGGTTATAACCTACCAAGGATATAACAGCCAGCCAGCTTCCAAAGCTTCAGGGTACCTTCCACAGACAAACTGGTAGCTCGAGCTGAGCTGCCTAAAAACACTGGCTTGAGCTTCAAGCCTTTGGAGCTTTCCTACAGCTGAAGAGAGTGCTCCTCTGTGGGCTTTCAAGGATCCATAGTCTGCTTATGATGATCTTTTGCTGGGCAAATAAGTTCCCTTTTGGGAAAAACCTTGCACATTTTAAATGTATTCTTTATATGTACTTTCCTGGTTAGGAAAGTTATTTATTTAGGAGTGTGTTTTTAATGGAGTATCACTAAACTTAACTGTACTTCTTAGGAAATACTTTTTTTTCCTTGTTAATTTTAAAAGTAGTTAAAAGTAGTTGAAAACCATTTCTTTTTGAGGAGAGAATTTGTTTGCTGCCCTCAAAATAAAAATAGTGTGTTAAAGTACTTTTTACTGGGGTTTTTGTTTGTGGAAAAAAGTGACTTTTTACAGCTTTAAAAATTTGACCGGTTTGTGTCTCCTGGAAAAGAGGCAGCATTTTCAGCTTGACCATGGAACAAATTATCATCCCCCTGGTCTGTTTTTCCATTCACAAAAAGAAAAAGTTAAGAAACAGCCTTTGCCACCACAACAAGCTAGCAGTTTGCCTCGACCTCAAGTGGGTGACTGCTGTAGCCATTAGTTGTTCCACAGGCCACTCATCTTATACCCCGTATTCCTCTGGTGTATACCTATAACCACTGTGAACTGGGGGTTAGCCATGTCCTCTGCGGCTATTGGTGTCCTCTCAATGGGTAAGAAAAAGCTACTCTTGTCAGTCCTGGGAGAAGGGAGCAGGGGAGTCTTTTGTTTTCAGTTGGATGTTGTGCTAATCCTCGAGGAAGCTGCTTTTATCATCAACAACCTTATTTGCCCCATTTGTCCTGTCAAATAGAAACAGAAAACTAACCATTTTTCTCCTCTTCAAATTCCTGTGGACAGAAGTTGTGTACTAGGTCTGGGTCTAATGCAGACTATTGATGCTTCTTGTAAGACGGTTTCTGTTAAAAAGAAGTGCTTTAATTTTTTGGAAGAAATTCAAGATTCTGAATCTGGTTAGGGTGACAAAGGGACAGATGCAGGGTTTTCTCCTCTGATTTCTGATACATATTCAGAGGAGAGCACAGTATCCGATTTTCCATGTGGCGCCTTTTCTTTCTCTGAGACTTTCCAGAATGTGCCTGTGTTTTCAGTGGGAGAACACTGAGGTTTCTCAGTCCTTCAGAAAATACTATGAGCTGTTACACATCCTCCAGTGCTGGAAATTCAATTTGTATGTCACTGCCTGCAGATGTCCTTCAAGGATGCATCTGCAGTCCTTACAAATGGGTTGTCCTGTCGTCAGGCAGCCCTTCGGTCGGCAGGATTCCAAAGTCTGGGTCTGGCCTCGGCTGGGGTCGCACTTCACCCGACGTCACAGCTGCAGTTCTTCGGGTATAAAGGCATCAGCCGACGCCATTTTCCTCAGTCTTTTTGTCGCTGAAACTCAAGCCAAGCAGAAGCTGTTCGGTCAGAACCAGAGATTACTACTACCAATAATTCTACTACTACCGAAGACTTCTAAAAGTACCCCATTGGGGACTCTTTCTTGCCTCAGCCGATGTCAGAAAAAGTGAATAACTGTTTAACTTGTGGGAAACAAATACTTCATAAAGATTTCCACCTTTACTGCTTACCTTGTTTAGGCCCAGACCACGACGTAGCAGCTTGTCTAGCCTGTGCTTCTTTAACCAACGGACGCTTAGACGCCGGTCGGAATTTGCTGAGGAGATTCGCCCGCTTTTGTTTACATTATGCTGTCGGATCCTCCACTCACGCAAATATCTAAAAAGGAAAGGACCGACATGTTAAGCCAACCAAGTGTCTCGGTTTCGCTGAAACAGAGCTCATGGGTTCTTCCTTCAGCCGAAAGCTTACCTACCGAGGCCTCATCCAACCTGGTGGAATCGGCTACTGAAATCCCACCTGCTCTTGCAGGTTCCCAGGATTTATCTGATACTATCCCCTTGGATATTTCAACCCCTGCACGTGGAGCTGCTAGGCCACCTGCAACCATGTCTATTAAGGCCTTTGCCAGGGCTAAAGCAGCTAAATCTACCAAAACTGTGCCTGCTAAGACCCCCTCTCACAGGCCTAGCTCTAGTTCACAAATGCTTAGTCTAGCAGAGGATCTCATTTCTTTGATCCGGGGATCCCAACCTCACCCAGACAGGGCTTCTCACCCACCTCCAGAGAAGAGGCCTAGAGCAGAGCCCCCTGAGCCAGTTTCTACAGATGACTCCTCTGATGATTCAGATAATTCAAACCCTCCAGAGGGTCCTTTCTCCTTATGAAGACTCTGATGCTGAAGAGTCCATTCCTTCTGCCTCTCGCCTGAGGAATTTTCCTTTGGGGAAACCTTGCATGCTATGAGGGAACAATTTCAGTGTCAGGGGCAGGATTTGGCAGACTCTATGAAAAGGCTTAGAGCCTTTGTGCATTTACCAGAGCATAGGGCTTTAGCCATCCCTGCAGTTCTGACTGTTGTGGATGATGCATTTAATGATGCATGTACTGCTCCTGATTCACTTCCTCCTGCCCCTGCTAAGCCCGATGGGTACTACAGGGTCCCGGACACACATTATCATTTGTATAAGGCTCCTTTTGCAGATCCCGAAACTATCTCCCAGGGACGTAGCAGCTACCTCTGCCAAAACCCTCCCTCTGAAAGGGAATCCAGGGCCTTAGAGAGATGGGGTAAAAAAGTTTACACTTCTGCTACTCTTTCAGCTAGGGCCTTGAACTGTCAATTCCACATGATCCAGTATCAAGAATTTATGGTAGACCAATTAACTAAACAGCTGTCCTCAGATGAACTATTAGACAAAAAATCTGTTCAGGAAATGGTACATAACATTCAGCAGGTCAGTAATCATTCCTTAAAATGCGGCTATGATGCACTGGAGGCTTCCTTTAGATCAGCCATGACTGGCACAGTGATCAGAAGACATGCATGGTTAAAAGAGCAGGCCTTACCAGACCATGTCAAATCAAAGCTACTAGATGCTCCCATGGACAAGATCAATTTGTTTGGCTCTCCTGCACAACAGGTGCTGAAGAAGATGGAAGAGAAGGCAAAATCGGTCCAGACGGTCAAAGATTTCTTACAGGTCCAACCTCCAAGGTTTAGCAGGAATTGGCCCTCCAAGAATTGGTCCTTTCCAGACACCTCCAGAGCTCAGAGAGGCAGGAATAGGCCAAGAGGCAGAGGTCAATCCAGAGGTGCCTACAGGGGACGTCAGTGGCAGGCTAACAACCAGCGAGGTACAGTCACAGATACAGCCGCCACCACTACTACAGGACAATCACAGTGACTTGGCTCTGGCACCGCCTACCAGGGAACAACTAGAAGCACCCTTAGGCGGAAACTAGCCTTATTTTCAGTAAACTGGCATTACATCACAGGAGACAAGTGGATTTTGCAGACAATAGACCAAGGTTACAGGTTTCACTTCCATACTCTACCAAAGAAGAGAGGAATGCCAAACCTTCCTGCAAATCAAAAGGCAGAAGCTCTAAAACAAATAACTCACTTACTAAGGATGAGAGCTGTAGAAAAGGTACCATCTATGGAGCAAGGACAAGGATTTTACTCCAGGCTCTTCCTGGTACCAAGAAAAGGAAACCAATGGAGACCTATTCTCGATCTGTCCGCTTTAAACACATACCTCATTGTCCCAAAATTCAAAATGCTGACCCTACAGCAACTTCTTCCCATGTTGGGCAAGGAGTCTTGGCTGGTAACTCTAGATCTCAAGGAGGCATACCTGCACGTCCCCATACGACCAAATTGCAGAAGATACCTCAGATTTCTTGCAGGATCAGAGCATTATCAATTCTCAGCATTGCCCTTTGGCTTATCTACTGCGCCCAGAGTGTTCACGAAATGCCTGGCATCAGTAATTGCTCATTGCAGGCTTCAGGGAATCCAAATCTACCCTTACCTGGACGACTGCCTGTTGCAAGCGGACAACAAAAACAAGCTAGCAGAAGACTTGAAAAGGGTCATTTATCTACTGCAAGCTCTGGGATACACAGTCAATATAAAAAAGTCAAGGCTGATACCATCCCAAAGGATAACCTTTTTGGGTGCAGAACTGGACACATCAAAACAAATGGCATTCCTAACAGTAGAAAAACAGGAGCAACTACCTCTCTACTTCTTGGCATTAACAAAGAAGAACCAGCTAACAGCAAGAAAAGTCCTGCAAGCCTTGGGTTTCATGGCATCCTGCATAATATTGGTTCCACATGCCAGACTGCATATGAGAAAGTTACAGTGGTACCTAAGGAATTTATGGTCTCATTACAAGCACAGCCTAGAAACCCAAATTCCAATAATCCCATGCCTGAAGCAAGAATTCCAATGGTGGGCTCAGGCCTGTCTATCAAACAAAGGACTGCCCTTCCACAGCACTCAACCAAGCCAGACCATCACAACGGACGCCTCAGACCTCGGTTGGGGGGCGCACATGCTGGACAAGTGCATAACAAGGCTTATGGACTCAAGACCAACTGCACCTACACATAAATCAAAAGGAAATGCTGGCAGTAAAACTGGCAATTCAGACATTCAGACCACTTCTTCGACAAGGTCAACTGTTGATAAGGACAGACAACACCACAGTTATGTGGTACATCAACAAACAGGGAGGCACACATTCGCACTTCTATGCCGGATGGCAATGGACCTCTGGAATATGGCCCTGAGCTTCAACATTCAGTTACAAGCAATTTTTGTGCCAGGAAAAGAAAACATTCTGGCAGACATACTAAGCAGAAGTACCACGGATGCCCACGAATGGATGCTGCATCCGGACATCTTCAAAACCATTACAAGAAAATGGGGACTACCAGAAATAGACTTATTTGCATCCCCACGCAATCACCAACTGAAGAAATTCTGCACAAGGACGATTCACCCACTTGCTTGGAAAGTGGACTCTATCTTTCAGTTGGAAAACCTGACAGCATATGCATTCCCACCACTTCCTTTGATGCACAAGGTGCTATTGAAGATCAAAGAGGACCGTCCAAGGATCATCCTGATAGCTCCGGACTGGCCAAGGCAACATTGGTACCCATTACTGAGGAGCATGTCTTGGGAACAAATATGGCCTCTACCCCTAGTTCCCTTACTGTTAACACAGAACAACTACAATACCCTGCATCCAAACCTGAAAACACTGCAGCTGACTGCCTGGAACATTGCATAACACCAAATAACCCAAATTTATCCCAAAGGGTTAAAGACATTATCTTGGAGGCTCGCAGACCCTCAACAAGAAAAAATTATTCAGCAAAATGGAAAAGATATCACATTTGGAGTACTGCAAAAGGAGAAAATGTGTCACTGGTAAACATAGCCAACATCCTGGAATACTTGGCAGAGCTCTTCCACAACGGCCTGTCCTGTTCTTCCATTAAGATTCATGCATCAGCTGTTTCAGCAGAATACAACTTGGATCCTCCAGTCTTCTCACATCCTCTGCTCAGGCAGTTTCCGAGAGGAATTAAAAATGTAAAACCACCTAGGAAGCCACCATTGCCAGCATGGGACTTGAACTTTGTGCTAGAAAAGTTGACACTCCCTCCTTTCGAACCAGCAGCAACAGCAGAATTACAATACTTATCATGGAAAACTGCCTTCCTGCTTGCAATCACTTCAGCAAGAAGGGTATCTGAGCTACAGGCATTAATGGCAGTACAGCCCTTCCTGATCTTCCATCAAGATAGAGTGTCCATGAGAACAAATCCTACTTTTATGCCAAAGGTGGTCTCCAGGGTATCTTTAAATCAAGCTATCCACCTACCTACATTCTTCCCCAACCCACAGAACAGGGAGAAAGACTTTTGCATACCTTGGATGTACATAGACAATTACGCTACTACCTGGACAGGACCAAGAGCAATAGAAAACTGACCAGCTACTGGTAGCATATGCAACAGGAATGGAAGGAAAAGCAATTTCAAAACAGACAATCTCTAAGTGGATAGGAAATTGCATTAGATTTTGTTACTCCTACCATGGGAAGAAAACTCCAGAAAACATCAGGCCTCACTCTACAAGGGCTACAGCCACTACCACAGCTTTTCTACGAGGAGTGGCTACCAAAGACATTTTAGAGGCTGCTACCTGGAGACCCGTGCATACATTTGCCAAGCCTTATAATTTACCTTTATACCCAGATCCCGAGGTTTTGCCACTGCTGTTTTAAGGCAGGGATCTTAACTACACCATAATCTCATTTCTCCTCCTCCCCCAGTTTGGCTGTGGTATTCTACCCATTTGTAAGGACTGCAGATGCATCCTTGAAGGACATAGTACAGTTTTGTACCTACCATAAATGTAGATGTCCGATAGGCATGCATCTGCAGTCAGGATTACCCACCCTCCTTCTCTGTGGTACTCCTAGGGTATTTGCCCATCTTGTAGCTGGCTGGGGAATCTATTATGGTGTATTTGTTTGTATATATGTACATACATGCTTATTTTGTGTTTGCTCTCTACTATTTTGAACCATTTGCATTTATCCAAATTTAGCCTTCCTAGAGGGCACCTGGCATCTGGGGCAAGAAACACTGAGGAAAATGGCGCTGATGCCTTTATACAAGAACTGCAGCTGTGACGCCGGGTGAAGTGCGACCCCAGCCAAGGCCAGACCCAGACTTTCTGCCTGACGACAGGACAACCCATTTGTAAGGACTGCAGATGCATGCCTATCGGACATCTACATTTATGGTAGGTACAAAACTGTACTTTTTCCTGATAACCAGCCTACGTCCTCTAAAAAAGTCAGATTGTACAAAGTTCCTCAGTCTTTTAAGTATTTATACACTCGTCTGAAACCTGACTCAGGAGCTATTGCTGTAGTTAATTCTACTGCTGCTAAAAGTTTAGTTAATTCCAGTCCTATGCTTTCTTACAAGGATGGGAAAATTACTATGAGGAAAAAGTGTATGCTTCTGTAACTTTGATTTTCAGAATTTTGAATTGTCACGCTCATATGTTAGTTTATTCTGACTAATTGTGAAAGTAAGAGGAAAGTTTTGTCTGTAGTTGTGAGGAAAAACCTGCTTTAAATGGTTTAGATTCTTCCATCTTACAGGTCTCAACTCATTTAGTGTTTGTATGTGCCTCATACTTCCAGGGTTATGGCCACTGGTACTGTTATGTGGAGACTTGCCTGTCTGCTTTTTCAGAACCTCCCAGTTTGATGTGAAAATTGTGATTTTTAAATTATCCTTTGAATAGAGATTTTGTTTTTGGTTTCTCTGCTGCAGGGGTCATCAAAAACTGTGAGTGGTATAAGTTGATACAAGGAATCTCTAAGATTTTTCAGCCCTCATTTTCCAAGGGATTCTCTTAACTCCTTGTCCAGTTTTGGCAAACACTACCCACAAAATGTGGTGAGCAGATGTTTAAGAAGCAATGGCAAGGGGGTTTCAAAAAGAATAGAATAACTCCTACAGAAAATGGCAGTCCAGCAAGTCAGAATGACTGTTTAAGGGATGATGTACCCCTCCTTCCACCTGGCAGTCCCTTTTGTCTTCCAGAAAGTGTGCTTCTCCATTTTTTTGGCATCAGATATTTTCAGACCAGTGGGGTCGGAAGATTATTAACAAAGGTTACACATGGCAGTAGGAGGAAATTCCTCCTCACATCTACCAGACCAGACTCCTATTTTCCCAGTTGTCCAACATGTGGTGTCTCAGGATGTAATAGAGCTGCTCTTGGTGCCAAAGAAAGAAAAGGTTTGGTGACCTGTTTTGGATCTTTTTTTCTAAACCAATTTGATTTGTAATAGTGCCCAAATTCAAAATGCTGTCACTTTTGAACCTGTTAACTCTTATATATTCAAGTTTCCTGATAAACCTTTTTTTTTTTTTGTTTACATCTAGTGTTATCACATCTCTATTCATCGACATTTGAGGCGTTTCTTAAGAATTCGTGTGTCTGGATCACATTATCAGTTCTGTACATTACCCTTTGAACTGTCTGCTGCACCAAGTGTGTTTACAAAGTGTCTAGCTTCAATTATAGTTTGTTGCAGGCTACGGGGTATCCATATTTTTCCATATTTAGACACCTTGTTTATCTTTGCAGAGGATTTTTCTAAGTGTGGGAACCTCTCAGTTAGATGAGAGATCTCTTACACAAGTTGTGATTCCAAGAGAACATTCAAAAGTATTTTAGACTACATCATACTAGATTGTGTTTGTGGGGTGTCTGCTAGAAACCTCAGTTCATAGAGCTTTTCTTCCAGAAGAAAAAAATGGATGTATATCTACATCTGTTTCTAGGGTTTTTCAATCATTCCTTGGTCAGTGTGAGGGAATACCTCAGGATTTTGGTCTCATGGCATCTATGATTTTCGTAATACCCCTGACAAGATTGCACATGAGAAAGATACAGCAATATCTGAAGCCTCTCTAATCTCAGCAGCAATGCCCGTTATCTTTTCAAATCCCAGTTCTTGAATTTGCCAGAAGAGAAATCTCCTGGTTGACATAGCAAATATCCCTAAGTCCAGATCTCCCCTTCCTCTGCTCCAAAACAGCCAGTCACCACAGACACCTTGGATTTGGCTTGGGAAGCAGTTTCAGGAAGGATAGAACTGCAAGGTGTTTGAGTTACCAAGGGCAGACATTAGTACATAAATGTAAAATACATGCCTTGCTGTAGTCAAGGCATTCAGCCCTCTGAATCATTGTTGGTCCATAGAGCCTGTTAAAGTTGTTGGATAAAATTGCAGTTATGTACAAGCAAAGAGGAACCGGGCCTTAGCCCCTTTGCAGAGTAGCCATATTAGCTTGGTATCTGAGTTGGCAGCACAAGCTAACTTTACAGGCTTCCTAACTTCTGTCAGAGCAAAATTTTGTGGCAGGCAAGCTGAGCAGGACAAAGGCAGACCTCCATGAATGGAAACTAGAGCTGGGGGATCTTCTAAAATGTGTTCCATCTGTGGGAAGTTCTTCAAGAACAAGAAGACCTCTTTGCTTCCTGTCTGTACAATCATCTGGCATGGTTCTGCTCCAGGACTCCATGCAAGAAGGCCTGGAAGACAGATGTGTTTTTTTCCTTTGACAGGGATATTCCTGTATGCTTTTCCACACTTTCCACTGTTAATCCAGGATACATATGGAGATTCAGAACGTAATGCTACTGGATCATTGTGGTAACATTCTTCTGGCCCAGGCAACAGTGGTTCTCCCTTCTTTTGGAAATGGTCAGGGGCAATTACCTCAAGCTTCCTCACAGAATAGATCTGCTCGCACAAGACCAGGAGTGTTTGATACACCCTGGTCTTGTGTGAGCAGAAGACCAGGAGTGTTTGATAACATCCTGACCCCAGTCAAGTTCAGCCAACTGCATGGATAATGGAATCTTAATTGCCTTTGGTCACCTGTTTACTGAGGGTATGGACCAGGTACTAATCTAGGCAAGAAAGCCTTCCACTACAAAATCGTATTAGCAAACGGAAAAGATTATCTAGTTGGTGCCATCATAACCAGCACTCATTCAAGGTTTGTGTTTCTGTGGTTTTACAGTATTTGTGAGTTATTCTCATTTAACCATTCTTACTCCTTCACCAGGGTTAATTTATCATCCACTTCAGCATGTCTGCCCATGGATCCTCCTCTTTCAATGCATTCTCTCATGAAAACATTTTTTAAAGTGGCTTTAAATAAGACAACTTCAAGACAAAAATGTATTTTTCTTCAGATCTTAATTTTGCGTTAGAGAAGGCAACACGGGCTCCATTTGAACCAGGTCATCAGGCTGACTTAAGGTTCTTAACATGGAAAACTGTTCTACTGGTTGCTCTGACCACTCTAAGAAGAGTATCCAAGTTGCAAGCTCTTATGGCGAGTCAACTGTACTCATTTTTCACAGAGGCAGGGTTTCTTTGAGAACTGATCCTTCTTTTATGCCCAAGTGGCATCTGAATTTATGTTAAGCCAAACAATTCTGTTTTCATTCCTGAATGTAAAAATAAGGGAGAAAGGATTCTGCATTCCTTGAATGTTACAGACAACTCTGGTGCTATCTTGACGGAACAAAATCTTTCAGATTTTCGGATCAGTTGTTCATTTCTTGTGCAGGTAAGAAGGGACACCAAATGGTTGTCTCACCATAAACAAAACTGTTCTAGGCATGATCATGGCTCACTCTACCAGGGCCTTGGCTTCATTTATGTTTTTTTTGGAAAGTGTTGGATTCTAGAAGCAGCAAATTGGTCTTCTGTACATACCTTTACAAAACATGACAAGTTTGATGCCTCTTCTAAGTCTAGATCAGGCTTTGCTAGAACTATTCTCCAGGGCCTTCTGGACCCTTCCCCCTTCCACCTCCCAGATGTAAGCTAGGGTTATGTACCCATATAGCTACTGCAACAGTGATAATAACGGCACTATTTGCATCCCTTTTCAGTAGATGTTTGCATGGTCACCGCTGCAGTAACCTCTCCCTCTATATATGTATATATACACACACACACATATGTATATGTATGTATATGTATATATGTATATATTTATATATATATATATATATATATATATATATATATATATATATATATTTATATATTTATAATATGTGTGTCTGTGTGTGTAAATGTATAATATAGTTTCAGCAAAAACCAAAACGTGCTGAGTAAAGTGCCCCTCAAGAAAAAAATCAAGTCCAAATGAGAAAAAACACACAAAAGAGGCTCTCCACAGCTGAAGATAACATAAAAAGTCCAGATGTTAAGTTGTCAATCTTGCCTTCATTCTTGCTTGATGGGCTCCGACTCGGCACTTGCTAAGCTCGAGAGTCACTTTTACCAGCTCGAGGCAGCCCCATATCCCATGATGCAAGGCGGTAAGTACCCAGATCTCGTTTGCCGCTTCGCTGATGAGGTCCTCCTTTTACCAGCTCCTGGTAAGTGATTTATATTTTACTGTTTTTGCCCCTTTTTTCACTTAAAACTTATATTTAACAGTTTTAGTTTAGATTTAGTCCCTTTTCTGACTAGAATTTCCCTCACTTCTTAATTTTTTTAGTCAGGCCTTCTCCCCTCCCATCCCCCCCCTTGTTAGGGTGTGTGTGTGTGTATGTGAGAGGTTAGTGATTTCTTTAATTTTGGGATAATTGTTTCTTGGGCTGTGTTTTTTTCTGCAACTATGTCCAAGGAAAGGGTCTCAGGCTTTAAGAAGTGTGACTCGTGCTGTCAGAAGATGTCTCTGACAGACGGTCACACTTCTTGCTTATACTGCCTGGGACACCTGCAGGACTCCTGTGCAATATGTCATTCTTTTAGCCAGAGAGTCCTGCAGGAAAGGAGAAATAAATTGATTTTGAGGGGCCTTCTTAAACCGGAGGGCTCTCCGCTAAGTCGGCCCGACTAAGACTTCCAAGTCTTCCAAGGCCCAGGCTTCTGTCTCTAAGCCTTCGTTCCGACTCTGGTTCGAATTTTCAGAGTCGAGATCGGCTCGCTGGAGCCGATCCTAGTTTGCTAAACCCTCGCACCGATGGCTATCGGTGCCGATACTGGTTCAGTCACATCGGTGTCGGCTCTGACTGGCTCTGACCACCATGTGGTTTTCTTCTCGTGTCGGCGCCAATCGTTCGACATCGCTACTTTTATGTCTCATCGCTCCGCCGGAGCCGATACATCGGACCTTCTGTCGGTGCAGAAAAGTTGTCGGCCCGACAGCATCCATGGTTTAAATCGGCTCCAATGGTTCCTTCGAGGAAGAGGTCAAGGTCCCTTCCTTGGAACCGATACCGCTGCTCGCCTCTCCTCTCGAACGGAGCCATCGGAGCCGATCATCCAGGTCATCCAGGCTTTCTGACCATGATTTAGAGAGGGTGGTCAGTAGATTATTAAAATCACAGGCACTGGCCCAGATGCTACATAGTCCGTCTCAGCAGACGACTATTAGTCCACACCCCCTTGCAGTTCCTCCTTCAACTCTACCTCAGAGTTTGGAGCTGGAGTCTTCGGGAATGGTTTCTGCTATGGCTGAGGGACAGATACCCCCTTCTGCTCCCTCAGCCTCTACTCTTATCTCCTCTTGAGACCTTCCTTAGAGGGATTCGGTGGTCGGGCTTCCTGGTCTCCTCCGAGGGGGTGAGTGGCATCGGACCCTTGTCCGACCCCTCTCTTCCCCTTGGAGCCTCGGCCTTGGTGAGCTCGGCTCCGACATCGGCCTCGGAGCCTTCCCTTTCGGTGGGCCCTGGAGTTCCTGGTTCTTCGAACGGGTTCTCGACCACCCTGGGAGGGAGCCTCGAGGTGATGAAGAGTGTGCTAGCCACTGGACTTAGCCAGCAGTCTGTTCCCTTAGCTCCTCCCTCTACGGTGCCTGACGATATCTCTGCCATCTCTCTTGCTCCCGGACCCAGAGATCCTCCGCCTCAGGTTTCCCCACTGGGAAGAACCCCTCTTCCGAGGATTCTCCTGATCAGTCAGGGATCCTCCGCAAGAGGACCTGTAAGAGGAAACACGAGACTCCCAGTCTATCACTTCAGATACCGACTTAGATGAGTCGGAGGGATCCCCAAGATCCTCTGAGGATGTCTCCTTTTCAGACATCCTAGAACTCCTTAAACAGAGGGGAAACTGGCCCTCCAATAATCTCTCTGAGGATGAGTCGGTATACCTGGAGGCGTTTGGATCTCGGCCCTCCACCTCCTGGGTGTCTCCGCCGACCCCCTTATGCAGGTTATCGCCGAAAGGCTTGGGCTGCTCCTGACTCTGTAGAGCCAGTTCCTAGGAGGCCTTCTAAATTTATTACTGCCCCTCGGACAAGCAATTTCTCACAAAGGTGTCCCTGCTGATGCCATGGTGGTGGCGGCTGCCACTAAGAAGGAACTTGCAGATCTCTCCGCACCTATCCATCCTCCTAATAAGGACTCTAGGACCATGGATAGGTATGGTAAGCGGATGTTCTCTCAGCAACCTTTGCTATGCGCGCTGAACTATTTATGTCACTTCACCAGACTCCAAAGGGATATCCTTAAGGAGCTAGGTGAAGTAGTACAGGATCCCACAGCTGCAGGGGCTCAAGAAAAATAGCTAAGCAGCTAGGAACCCTTAATTCTATTGTTAACTCCTCCATGCGACTGATATCATATGCAGCAGATGGAGCAAGTAGGGCAAGAGGTACAGGTGTGGCTCTTAGACGCCAAGCCTGGATGCGGCTCTGTAATTTTGCAGATCCCTTTAAGGCGTCCTTCACTAACTCTCCCTTTGATGGGTCAGCTTTGTTTGGCCCTCAAGTGAAGGAAACATTGACCAGGTGTTTGCAGGACGGCAAGACTCTTTCTGTCAGGGGTCCGTTTTCCACCCCTTCTAGACCTTACCCTAAAGGACAGAAGGGTGGCAAAATGTGGTTCCGCAAATCCCAAGGAGTCACGCCGGATTCACGTGGACAATTTACCCCTAGAGGCAGAGGGGTAACAATAACAGATGCCGCCTAGAGGCAGAGGGGTCCACAAAACCAGGGAAGCAGAGTGCCTCTCTGACAAGCCCTTTCAGCATCCCTGAGATGTTGCCCGACTGTCCATCCTTGGAGGCAGTCGGGAAGACTATCGCTGTACCCAGAAGCCTGGCTTTCCCTAACTCAAGACAGATGGGTACAGTCAATCATATCCGAGGGTTACAAAATTCCTTTCGAGGAAACTCCCTTTTCTCACTCAAATTCCCTTCCAGATGTTCCACCCGGTCTAAGGGAAATTGCAGAGTTAGAAGTTTTAAAACTTCTGCAAAAAAGAGCCATTCAGCCAGTTACAACAGATCATTCAGAGCCCGGAACCTACTCAAGATTCTTTTTGGTCCCCAAAAAGACAGGAGACTGGAGACCAATATTGGATCTCAGCAGACTCAACAAGTCTGTGAGAAAGACAAGATTCCGAATGGTCACACTTCAGTCAATTCTGCATTTCTTACAGAAGGGCAACTGGATGTGCTCAATAGATCTTCAGGATGCGTACTATCACATAAAAATTCACAGACGCTCCAGAAGGTTTCTCCGCTTTCGGCTGGGGTCCAGTCATTTCCAATTCAGAGCCCTGCCCTTTGTTCTCACTACAGCCCCCAGAGTGTTCACCAAATGTATGGCAGTGGTCACGGCTCACCTGAGATGTCAAGGATTCCAGGTGTTTCCGTATCTCGACGACTGGCTCCTTTCAGCCACCACCAGGCATCAGCTTCTTCAAGCCAGGGATTACACAATAAATCTTTGCACTCAATTGGGCATCTCGATCAACTACGGAAAATCCTCCTTGTTGCCCTGCCAGTCTATTACTTTCATAGGCGCAAACTTAAACACTGTTCGGATGTCAGCTACCCTCACAGACCAAAGAATCTCAGATATACAAGGTCATGTGAGAATCATTCTAGCCAGCAAGAAAGTACAAGCCAGAATGTTTCTAAAAGTGTTGGGCCTTATGGCTGCGGCCATTACCCTTCTTCCCCTGGCTCGCTTCTATATGCGCCTTCTTCAGTGGATGTTGTTCACTCAGTGGTCTTGCCAACAACTTCCGATGCGTCACCAAATACTGGTGACACAGATTTGCAAGAATCATCTTACTTGGTGGATTACTTCTCCCCAGATTCACCAAGGCAGACCCTTTGTACCCCCAACCCCGGTAGCCACTGTCACTATGGATGCCTCCCTGATCGGGTGGGGGGGGGCATTATCAGGGCAGGATGGTTCATGGGACATGGCAACCATTCGAATACCACCTGCACATAAATGTCCTAGAGATGAGAGCAGTGCTTTTAACGTTGCAAGCCCTCAACGACTTTCTTCCCTTGCGGCCCATCACAGTCCACACAGACAACATGTCTGTATTATGGTATATCAACAAACAGGGCGGAACCAAGTCTTACCCCTTGTGTCGAGAAGCTCAGACTTTGGCAATGGGCGATCTCCTCTCATCGGTTTCTGGTAGCAACGCATATCCCTGGGAAAACCAACATTTTAGCGGACAGATTGAGCAGAGCTATTCTCATGCCTCACGAGTGGTCTCTCAAACAATCTATAGTGGAGGAGATTTTTCTAGAATGGGGTCGCCCATGTTGCGATCTTTTGCTACTCCCCAAAACAGCAAATGCCCAGACTTCTTCTCTCTCTTCCCACTGCCAGGCCATCCCCTCAGAGACGCTCTGACCCAGGATTGGCCCCAGAGACTTCTTTATGCCTTTCCTCCTTTTCCTCTGATCCCACAAGTAATCCAGAAAGCCACCGTTTTGAGAGCCAAAATGATTCTCATTGCCCCTTATTGGCCTCGACAAATTTGGTTCCCGTTCCTCCATCATCACCTCTTGGTGCAGCCGTGGCATCTGGACCCAGTGCCAGATCTTCCGATTCACCAATCGGGTCAGCTGCACCAGTCTATTCCTTCTCTCAACCTCACAGCATGGTTGCTCCACTTCCTTCCTTAGCCAGGCTTCCTATGATCTCTAATCCTGTTAGAGACATCATAGTAGCATCTTTAAAATCCTCTACTAGGAGGATTTATACTAGCAAATGGAAACGTTTTTCTTATTGGGCAAAAGCCAAAAATATTGATCCCTTCACTGCTCCAGTACAAGCAGTTTTGGATTTCTTAGCAGAAATTTTTCATGCGGGCTCCTCTTCTTCCACGGTCAAAGTTCAGTTGGCCGCTATCTCGAACTTTCATGTTGGGTTCGCAGATCACAACATTATGTCCCACAGGCTTTGTAGAGCCTTCTTGAAAGGAAATTTTCTCCTGAAACCTCCAATCAGGAGTCCTCCTCCTCAATGGGACCTAAATTTAGTGCTGACATCCTTGATTCTTCCTCCCTTCGAGCCAGCTGTTTCATGTTCCCTGAAATTTCTTTCATGGAAAACTTTATTCCTGGTTGCTATTACATCGGCTAGGAGGGTGTCTGAACTTCATGCTTTATCTGTTCGCCCCCCCTATTTAGTCTTCCACAAAGACAGAGTATCATTGAGAACTAATCCGACCTTTTTGCCTAAGGTCGCCTCAAAGACTAATTTGAATCAGGCGATTGACCTTCCTGTATTTTTCCCAAACTATTCAAACAGATCGGAACAAAAATTGCATTATCTTGATGTCCACCGCCAACTTAGATATTATTTGGACAGAACAAAACAATTCAGGAAATCTGATCAACTCTTTGTTTCTTATGCTGATAACAAGAAAGGCCTTCCTGTCTCAAGTAACCTTGTCTAGATGGCTTTCTTCTGTCATCTCTGAAATTTATCAGCTCAGGGGAAAACAGCTGTGCTCAAAACCTAAAGCACATTCAACCAGAAGCTTAGCCACTTCCACAGCTTTTCAAGCTAGACTTCCATTGGACACTATTTGTGCAGCAGCCACTTGGGCCACTCCTCATACATTTGTTTCCCATTACAAATTGGATTTGGCCTCCAGGGACAGAGCCAGTTTTGGCTCTACAGTTCTCAAGGGTCTGTTCCATTGAGCCACCCAGGATAGAGGTGCTAGGACCGGTCCCATCAAGCAAGAATGAAGTTAGATTGACAACTTAACATTGAGAAGTTATGTACCTACCATAACGCTCCATGTTAGTTGTCTTCTCGCCTTCTTCCCTCTCTCCTCCTTCCCCCAGGCCTGGACAGACCTTTCTTTCTTTCTACAAGGAAGTATGCTTCTGAAGACCATACAGTGCTGGTCCTTCTACCATCCTTCAGGGTTTTTTCTCTCCTTCTTTCTTCCTTTTGGAAGTTATTATGCTAGGTGCTATTGCCTGTTGTCATCAAACGAGATCTGGGTACTTACCGCCTTGCATCATGGGATATGGGGCTGCCTCGAGCTGGTAAAAGTGACTCTCGAGCTTAGCAAGTGCCGAGTCAGAGCCGAGGATCGGCTCTGAACCCATCAAGCAAGAAAGAAGGCGAGAGAAGACAACTAACATGGAACGTTATGGTAGGTACATAACTTCTCATTTTCACTTCAAGAGTTTTAATATAAAGAAAATAAAACGAGTACAGGATCCAAGTGAGCGCTTTCACGTTCAAAAAATGTTTCATCAGACTTCAACACCAACACAGTACTCTGCATCACCTTATATATCATTCATCTGATCCAGACTGTAACACTCAATTCAATTAAAAATAAAAGGTACATGCACCTATAACTTAATTAGAATATATACTAGGAACAATAACACACATGAGTACATGCATACATACATATATATATATATATATATATATATATATATACACATATGTATATGTATGTATGTATGTATATATATATATATATATATATATATATATATATATATATATGTATATATATAATGTGTGTGTGTGTGTGTGTGTAAATGTATAATATAGTTACTTATGTCTTGTCAGGGCTCAACCTCCCTCATTCAGTTGACATGAATGCTCTGAAAGGCTTGGCAGTAAACCCTGTGTTTTTAGGCAGCTCATCTTGAGCTACCTAACTGCTTGAGGGTGTGGAAGGTGCCCTGAAGCTTTGAAAGCCTACCAGGTGGTACATCTTTGACAGGGTATTAACCCATATAGTTAAGGTTGCTGCAGCAGTTATCATTCAAACATCAGGTATATATATACACAACTGGACTTTACTTCTGATGCATCAGTAGAAGTACAAGGGCAAACCAACTTCAGTCTCAGCACTGACTGTAACTGCAGAACCAGTCAAACATAGGAAAACCTGTTTTTACTTTTAGTGGCATAGTCTAGTTTGACAAGAGTCAATGGCCTTGATTAAACAAACACAATGATCCATGCTCTGTCATTGTTAACTAATGGTAAATTGAAGAAAAGTGATGTTTTTTTTCAAAGTCATTCAGGTGGTGAACATTGTAATTTCTCAAACTAATATCTATCAGAATTAAAGAAAATATGACTGAACATTAAGGTGTGGTAGTAGCCTCTGGATGAAGTCTTATGTTAATTCAGTGAAGTATTATGTGTATAACTTTATATGTGAACTTTATAGGATGACAGTAACCCAGATTATCAGGTATGGCTGCCTTAATTGTTCTGAGGAGCAACACGAGGGATATGCTGTTGTAGAACTTATCCAGGGGCATGGAGGGCCACAATGAGCCTGAGATAATCTATTTATGTTTACGTGACTTTGATAGTGTCTCAGCTAGGACATTTTTATTTCATTGCTGTCTGATGTCTTATCTTTTGCTACTGTAGTTAAAGATAGCATTCACAGCCTTATAAGTAATAAAGGTGTTTATTTTTTAATTTCAGAAGATGACTGTAGAGAGGACACCATCAGAACGATTACTGTCTGTTCATGAGTTTGAGTCTCGTAAGTAATTATCACTTTAAGTAATTTTTTTAGTGGGATGGGTGAATGGTACAGATCAGACTTAGAATTCTTACAGAATTTATTTCAGGTAAAATTCCTGCGTTTCCTGGAACTGTCAGTAGGTTGGTCTTAGAGAAACACATGGATACTCCACTGTGGTTTAGTAAGTAAATGGTTACTTCTTAAGGTATACGGGGATGCATTTGCAAGCATGGTTTTTGGAACACTAGTGGATAATAACTGCATTGGGCTGCTTGTTACATAAGATGATACTGTTGAAGTTTGACTCAACATTTGTTCATATCTTTGTTGATCAGATTTGTATATGGTCATGAAGGCTGTTTTGGTACTGCTGAAATTTACTGAGCAGTTAACGCATGCAAAGCAAATATATTTTGTTTAGTACAGCTGGTCATGAGGTCTGTACTAAACTACCACAGTAAATTGCACTCGGCTTTGTAGTCTCATACAAAAGAGGAAGAGTATTGGGTGCATGTTGGAAATAAACCATATGTGTGCAGCTGTAATGCCCAGAACTGTGCTAAATAAGTGTCAAATCTTCTTGTACCTTTCAGAATAAAAGTCATGATTCACTAAAGGTTTGACAAGGGTAGATTATTATGTAGTAAATAGAGTGAAGGTAGATATAGTCAGGTAACTGTTAAGTAATCCAACAAGATTCAAATAAGTCTTGTATTACTGAAACTGACTCAAATGATGGTGCTGATAAACTCAACCAAACAGAAGCTTTTTAGCTGAGGACTTCAAACTGAATACTCAAGACTTCTGTAGCTTTGAAGACTGAATTAGACTGTCCTTTTGTAACTCCGAACTATTCTTTCCTCTAAACTTCTGAACTGAATTTCTGAACATCCTGACTTATGGATTCCATGGCTTCTGAACAGTCTTCTGTCTTGAAAGCATGTCTGTTAATATGAAAACATTGTAAATTTCCTACCCAGTTTTACACAGCTCCTTAACCTTGATTCCCAAGCCTTGTACCATCTAAATAAGATATTACTGTAGCGCTTGTCTCCAGATTTTCTTTTTTTTTTTTTTAATATCTTCTGCAAGGTCATTGACATACAGCAAAAAGTTCTGCACATTCTGTTATGTCTCATCCTTATTCAGTGCTTTGACTTGAGGTCATTCACTGAAACATTCCTTTCCATTGAAACTGCATGTGAACATGTGAAATACAAAATGAAACTATAGGTCTGCTTTAATATGGCTGCATTTCTAGGTCTTTGCCAAGAGAATACTGTGTATTAATGTAGGATTTCTAACAGAAATGTGTTTATGTGAGAACTGATCTTACAAATCCACATGAAATTCCTGAACTGGGATTTATTTCTGTAATTACTTTATAAACATGTTAATATAGTCTGCAAAAGATAATCTAATGATCAGTACAGCTAATATAGAAACTGTAAAATAATTTCTTTTTATCTGGTAAATAAATTTTAAATTTTCATTTTGAACATTCATGACCTTATAATCATTCTGAAATTTTTCTTGATGTCTGTTATCTTTGTGATTTAATTTAACTGGGCAATTGGTATTACATATTCTGTGTAACAAGATCCATATTAATTTGGTAGTAGCCATTTATGAATTTTCTTTTTCCACATCTTAGTCATACTTACCGTTTACTGTATTAATTTGTTTTTTTAACTCTTCAACTAGATTTGGTATTGTTTCCAAATAATCCTGTGTATTTACATTTTAAATTGCGATGTGCTGTAATAGTAGAAATGTATTTACTAGAACCTATATCTTCTGCATTCCATCTCTGTGCCTTTGCATACCATGTTAGTGTCCTTTTAATTTTCTTGTCTAATGTACAATAATAATTACGTAAAGTGCACTTTTTTCTGTAACAAATGAAGCTTGACCTGTTATGAAGTGAGTATATTGAATAACTATCACTACTTATTCTTTAGGTAATTTTATAATTTGCCTTGATAAACCTGTTACAAATAATTCTGCCACTTTACCCTTGTTTACTGAATTATGTGAGCTTGATGTAATTCTGCAAAGTTTGCCCTGATTGTATCTGCATACTGTTCATGTATGTTGTATAAAGGCCAAGTAATACTGTTAGAAATGTATTGTACTGAACATCTGAAATAAATGAGTGTTAATCTTGTATTCTAAAAAAATGACTGAAATGGATTCTAAAGGAATACAGTACAGTTTTGTACCTACCATAAATGTAGATGTTCGAAGATCCACATTGCTGCAGTCATAACTTGTGGGTAGTCCGCTGTCCCGTCGCGGCGGTCCAATACCAATTAGGGCTGGCGGGGTCATGGCGCGCAGATCTGACGCCAGCCAAAGGCATGGTATTAAAGCGCATGACCGCCATATCCTCAGTCTTTCTTGCCCCAGATGTCAGAAGGCTAAAAAGAAAGGCCACAGCCAAAAAGAAAAACCTCCAAAACCCATGTACAAACAACCTCTACCACCCAAACCATACAACCACTCCTAAACCACAGAGGGAAGGAGGGGGGGTATTGACTGCAGCAATGTGGATCTTGAACATCTACATTTATGGTAGGTACAAAACTGTACTATGTTCTTCATCTCACATTGCTGCAGTCATAACTTGTGGGTAGAATCCAAAGCAAAGGTAAAGGGAGGCTGGCAAAATCATAAAGCATTGGGAGCTGCTAACATGCCCTGTAAGACTGCAGTGGCAAATCCAGCCCTAGATTTGGAATAAAGAGGGAGATGGTAATGTTTAGAAAAAGTGTGCACTGAACTCCAAGTAGCTGCCTCCAAAATATTTTTAGTAGCTACACCCCTTAAAAAAGCAGTAGAAGTGGCAGTAGCCCTAGTGGAATGAGGACTGATTCCAGCCGGAATCTCCTTACCATGATGAGAATAACAAAAAGCAATACAATGGCCAATCCACTTAGAAATAGTTTGTTTTGAAACAGGTTTCCCCTGAGAGGCCAAAGCAAAAGAAACAAACAATTGTTGAGACTGTCTTAACCTTTTAGTCCTGCTCAAATAATAACGCAACTGCCTGTGAATATCCAAAGTGTGCAAAATTTTCTCCCCTTTATTTTGGGGATCAGCATAAAAAGTAGGCAAATGAATAGATTGGTTCAAGGCCACATTTGAAACCACTTTAGGCATAAAAGTAGGAGTACGCAGTTAGCGCGAGAGATACCCTATCCTTATGAAAAATCAGGAAGGGTTCAACTGCCATTAGAGCCTGTAATTCAGATACCCTTCTAGCAGGCGTAATGGCCAACAAAAAGCAGTCTTCCAAGACAAAAACTTTAACTCAGACGTAGCTGCAGGTTCAAAAGGAGGTAAAGTAAGCTTTTCCAATACAAAATTGAGATCCCAGCAAGGAGTAGGAGCTCACGCTGGGGTCTTATGTTCTTTGCCCCTCTAAGGAATTGCTTAAACAAAGGATGAGAGAATAATGGTGGGTCACAGTCATAGTGAGCAGAAATGGCTGCAGCATGAACTTTACAGAGGAGAAAGACAAACCCTTGTCTAATAATTCCGAAGATATTGAAGAGAAACACTCAAATCAGGCCTGGAAACATCAAAGCTCTTTGCTTTGCTCCAAATAAAAATCTCCTCCATTTATCTGCATAAACTTTCCTTGTACTAGGCCTTCTAGCCTCCAAAATAACATTCAAAACTTGTTAAGGAAGCTGCATCTCCAGGTTCTAGAACAGAATATGCCAGGCTGTGAGATGCAGGGACTGAATCCTGACATTGAGGAAATGATTGCCTGCCTGAGACAAAAGGTGTGGAATTGAAGGCAAAGGCCAAGGAGGCTCCCTTACTAAACTCCTCAGCAGAGGGTACCAGTGCTGTCGAGGCCAATCTGGAGCTATTAGAATCATGGAGGGCTTGTCTTGTCTGACCTTCAAGAGCACCTTGGGAAGGAGAGGCAGAGGAGGAAAGGTAGACGCGGAAGATTTCTCCAACTGAATGATAGAGCATCCACTTTCCAAGCTGTTGGATGAAACATCTTTGTGCAAAACTTTGGCAACTGGAAATTTAGTGGAGAAGTGAACAGATCTATGTCTGGAGTCCCCCATATCACTGTCAACTGTCGAAATACATGAGGATCCACTCCACTCGTGGGGATCCACCATCTGTCTGCTCAAAACATCTGCTAATGAGTTCTGTGCTCCTGGCAGAAACCTTGCCTGAAGAGTGAGGTGCAAACTGAGAGCAGTCTCCCACAAAACCATAGCTTGCCTGCAAGAGGTACCGAATGGGTTCCCCCTTGTTTGTTGATGTACCACATGACAGTTGTGTTGTCTGTTTGAATCAACACTTCTCCTGGGTGAAGTAGATCCTTGAAAGCCATCAATGCAAATTGGACTGCTAACATCTCCTTCAAGTTGATATGTAAATGTTGAAGTCTGGCAGGCCACGTGTCTTGAACCCATTTTCCATTGAGGTGAGCTCCCCAAGCCTTGTCCGAGGCATCTGTCGTTAAGATCTGACTCACCTCTGGTCGGGTCACAGAGAGTCCCTTGTTTAGGTGACATTCCTGAGCCCACCACAAAAATTCCTTTTGAATGCAAGGTATTATCTGAATGACAGTGTCCAGATCGTGGCAGTGTTGCGTCCATACATTTTTGAGATACCATTGTAGCTTCCTCATATGCAGTTTGGCATTGGGAAGCACCAGAATACAAGATGCCATGAACCCCAAGGCTTGAAGGACTGTCCTTGCAGTCAGCCTGGACCGTAGAGACAATTGTTGGAAGTAAAGTGTAAGGTTTCTTTGTTTGTCCAGGGTCAAAAAGACCATCTGTGAAGCTGTATTCAGTCTCACACCCAGAAAGCACATTTCCTGAGAGGGTACTAGACTGGACTTTGTTTCGTTCACAGAATACCCTAGGCACCTTAACACTGCCATAACATACTGTAGATGGTGAAGAAGCTTGTTTTTGTCTTGAGCAAGAATCAGGCAATCGTCCAAATAAGGATAAATTTGTATTCCTCTTAACCTTAAGAAGGCTATCACCGGAGCCAGAACCTTTGTGAACACCCTGGGCGCAGTAGATAAGCCAAAGGGCAATGCAGAGAACTGATAATGTAAAGTCCCAGCCCGAAAACGCAGGTATCTCCTGCAACTGGGCCTGATAGGAACATGAAGGTAAGCCTCTTTGAGATCCAGCGTTACCATCCAGTGATCTTTGCCCAACAGAGGCAGAAGTTGTTGCAACGTCAACATTTTGAATTTTGGAATGTCCAGGTATGTGTTGAGGATAGATAAATCCAAAATTGGCCTCCAAGTGTTTCCTTTCTTTGGTACAAGAAACAGGCGAGAATAAAATCCTAGGCCCACTTCTGACAGAGGGACCTGCTGTATAGCCCCATTTGAAGAAGTAAAGAAATCTGTTTGTGAGCCTCTACCCTTTGCTGAGGAGGAACGTCTGGCATGCCCTTGAAAGGAGGCAATGTGTGGAAATAAAACTTGTAGCCTCGGTCTATAATGTCCAACACCCATTTGTCCTGGGTGACTAAAAGCCAATTTTGCTTGAAGAGTGCCAACTTTCCTCCCAAAGGTGCTGCCAGACAGGAGGGATCTGGCAGCTGAAGATGCAGGTCATTGGGCCTGTTTACGAAAGGACTGGCCCCTGCCCTCACCTGTAGATTGTGCAGGGGAACTCCACGTTCTAGGCCTGAAAGAACTCTGAGCTCTGCCCCTACCACGCCTAGATCTGCCCCTAGACTGTAAATCAGAAGAAGGGTAAGCCCATCCCTTAGTAGGCCAATTCCTGCTAAACTTAGGGGCTGCACCTGCAAAAATCTTTAACAGTCTGCATAGACTTAGCCTTGTCTTCCATTTTCTTCAAGACAGACTCCACAGGAGAACCAAACAAAACTTCAGACTGTAAAGGAGCATCTAAAATTCTAGCTTTAACATGCTCTGACAAATTCTGATCCTTAAGCCAGCGCCTGCGAATGCCTACTGATCCAGTGGCAGCCACCCTGGAAGAAGCCTGTAAAGCATCGAAACCACACTGCAAAGAATGCTTACCCACCTGATCAGAGGCATGAACCAAATCCTGTAATTCCTTACACTCTATGCCCTCTGCCAAAGCATCTACCTTAGATTTTAACTGAGTAAGGAGAAAATTCTGGTACTTCAACATATGAAACTGGCAATTCAAAGCCCTCATTGCTAGAGTGGAAGAGGTGTACACTTTCTTACCCCACCTATCCAAAGCTCTAGAATCTTTATCCATAGGAACTGGATTCTTTACAACAGAAGCCCTGACACCCTTAGGTCCCTGGCTAATAGTTTCTGGGTCAGCCCTTGGGCTCTTATACAGATATTTATGAGCCTCAGGCACTCTGTAATACCTATCTGGTTTAACTGGCAGGAGGCAAAGAGTCTGGATTAAGGGAAACCTCAGAGAAAAGATCCTGAACAACATCCAAAACAGGAGGTATATCTAAGGGCCTATGTTGTGGTAAAACAAAAATTCCCTAAGCCTCTTCGAATGAAATCCTGGCCTTCCCATTTAAAATGCTCCCTCATAGAATGCAGGGTTTCTGAAAAGAAAAATCCTCTGGAGGAGAAGCAGAAGGACTGGAATCCCCTGCCTGAATCAGAATAAGGAGGAAAATCCTGAGTGTCTTCAGTCAAGACTCTGAGTAATCTGAAGCCTGCTCCAAACATTCTACCTCTGGCTCCACCCTAGGCCTCTTATCTGAGGGGCATAGAACCCCTGATTAAGGAAATTAAATCTTCTGCCATTTTAAGCATGTGTTTTTTTAGGCACAGAACCTGCAGAACTAGGACTGACACCTGAGGAAGGCAAACCAGGCCTGCCCTTAGAAGGTACCTTAGAGACAGAAGGAGAAGGCCTAACCCCCTTAGGCATAGAAGGGAGTACAGCAACCTGAGAGGCCCCCTCAGCCTGACCTGACTCCTGAGAGGCCACATCCTGCAAAATTAATGTCTCCCCCTGAGACTCAGCTGAAACCTCGGCTGGATCTACAGATTCCACCGTAGTTTCTAAAGAACCGCGCCCGAACGGACGACGATCCTGCTTGGACTTAACGCATTTTTCTTGCGCTTCTTAGCGGTAGCGGCGCCGGAGGATCCGACGGCATATTGTAATTACACCGCCATCAAGACAAGCCTAGCGCAATCTAACCCACGCTTAATGGTGCGCTTATTAAACCTAGCATAAAGACACTCTACCCACGCCGTGCTCAGGCCCCAAACAAGGAATACAGAGAGAGTGGTAATCCCTATGCGTATCTGTTTCCCACAAGAAATACAATTATTCACTTTTTCTGACATCCGAATTAACTGAGGCAAGAAAAACAAAATATTCCCCAACGGGTACTTAGCCCAACTTGGTTTCGGTCTGAAACTCAGAATACGAAAATTTCAGAATGCCGAACGGCACTTGCAAACGCTGCTTCTGCTTCGGACCATGCGGCAAAAAAGACTGAGGATATGACGTCAGTCATGCGCTTTAATACCATGACGCACTGACGTCAGATCTGAGCGCCCATGACCGAGGCCAGCCTAATACTTTGGTATTCGGGCCGACCGAGGACAGCGGACTACCCACAAGTTATGACTGCAGCAATGTGAGATGAAGAACATCTGTTATACCTGACATTTGAAATGGTTTCCAGAATATAACATTCATGTACAGTTAACACTGAAGGATTACTTTTTCCTGCCAGTAATATCTGAACACAAATAAAGCCATAGTCTGAAATTTAGTACTATATTTTTGCCATACAGTGCTCTGAAAGCATAACATGAATATGAAATTCAGCTTGAAATGCTTTGTGTTGTGACATCATTTGTCTGCATGAATTCACATCTGTATCTGCATATCTGTCTGTATTATTCTTGCTTTTAACTGTAATCTGCATGAATGCACATCTGTACTGTATACACGTCCTAACTCTTGGAGTATTTTTCTCTGAATAACTGAAACAAATTTACATGAATTCATTTAGGATATTGTTCATGTACTGAATAATCTATGTAGTTAACTACATTTTATCTATATTAAAAAAAAAAGCATTGAAAAAACAATAAGCAGGTTCACGCACACTTAGGATTTTCACTTCTGGCTTTTCTGTCTGTTCAGTAGCCATGAAATTTGACTTGTCCACCACATCTGTTGCCAGGCTTAAGCCTTATTCTTTATTGCCCCATTCATTACTGAGGTACTGAAAAAGCCACCTCAGAGTCCTTTATTGTCCATTTTCAAGTCTTTCTCATACACTGGTTTGGCCTCTAGGCCTTCCCCATTCCTTATGACAAGGCTGTGTAGAGACATCTTGAACTTTTAATAAAGCTGTAACTGCAGTTCTTTTTAATGCAAGAGCAATTTCTGTGATAGACTTGTCCTTCTAGTATAATGTATGTAAAAATACAAAAAAGCAGGTTGTTGAGAAAAACAGTTGTAACAATTATAAGATGATCTGGAGGTCTTTAGCATTACTTATTGCACTGACTTTAACTGTACATTTAAATATATACATTTTTCCTGCCTGAAAAAAAAAACTATGATGGTATTAAATAAATTCTTATAGGTCTGTAACCAAACTGATAATGTGCTATAATGAAATAGAAAGCCTGTATATTTTATAACTGAATCAAATGGAAAGCTCAATGGCATTTTCTCCCTGTCATTAACTCAAACGAAACTAAAGTAATAATCTCACACTATACTAAGTCATCTGATATTGTTAATCCTCGTTCATTCCTTATGTATGGATATCAGTTCCGACCTCGGAACCGAGCCGACCATCTTGTAAGCTCGCGTCAGCTACAAATTCTCGAGCTAAACTCTTACCCAGAATTCCCCTCTCCCTGTTACCTCAGATTTCGTTTGCTGCATCGCCATTCGGTCGTGTCAAGCTGCCTCTCTTGAGCTAAGTATAGATATTTGTTGTCAAACTAGTCTAATATAACCTTTTCTGTCAGAAAAGTTTCTAATTTGTTGTCTCTTACCCTATCGCTTTTAGCGACTATATTTTCTTGAGTTTTTTCAGTTTACTCTGCACTTTTTACCGCAAGGTATTTTCTCCCTTACCATCTTTGGTAAACCCTTCCTTTTTCATTACCTTTGGGTATTCTTTCGTACCAGCTGGTACCCTTTCTTCTGTCTCCTTTTTCTATCATGGCAGATAAAAAAGGTAGTCCAGGATTTAAAAGGTGTTCAGATTATGGACACAAATTACCTACATCAGATGCACATGCTTTGTGTGTTTATTGCTTGGGGGTGTCTCACTTGTCTGTTGACCTGACCTGTGGTATTTGTAAAAAATTTTCCAATAGTACTTTGAATGAAAGGAAAAATAAGTTGTTGCTGAAGGGACTTCTTAAATCTCCCTTTTCAGAGGCTATTTCTGGGTCGGAGGCTTCAACCCTTCCTAGAGCCCATAAGAAAATTTTGGATGATCCTACTAAAGCCAAGTCTTTGACTTTGTCCCCGGCTGGGGACTACTGCCAACCAAGACCTAAGAAGGCTAAAGTTTTGGCTTTGGAGCTCTCTGTCGGCCCCAGTGCTTTCAGTGCCTAGAACTTTGGCACCGAGGCCTTCGGTGCCATCAGTGATCTCGGTTCCGTCTACTGTAGCCTTTACTATATCGGTACCGAGGGGCTCCTCGGTTCAGACTGCTGCTACTACTACATTGGCGCAGACTGTTCAGTCCACGCAGGCCTTGACCACGTCGGTTCCGACATTTTTCTTGGAACCGACTCCTCAGGTATTGGCACCAATTTTGTCAATTCCGGCTTCGGTACCGACAACCACTTTGGCACCGATCCTTTTGTCAGTGCAGACTGTGACCTCGGCACCAATGATTTCCTTGGTGCAGACACCCATAGTCCAATCTCTGTCAGCACCGTTGTTCTCAATGTGGATTGGTGAGGTGGGCACCGAGCTTGTCTCTTCTGTGGACAGACCTGTTTCTCCCTCAGTCTCCGTGAGGTCCACTAGAAGCCTTTCTGAATACGACGTGTTGCGTCTTGTTGATCAAGTGCTTCTGGCCAGAGGTATCCCACCCCCCAGGACCTATCCTTCCTTGGGAGGTGATCACCCATCGCCAAAGACACCTTCATTGCCTTTGAAGTCCATTGATATAGCACAGTCTTCCCCCTCTACGGTTCCCTTTATGGATCTCACTAAGGAACCGCAGTTGCCTTCATGGCAGGAGAGTCTTGCTTCGACTCAGGATGATAGTTGTGACACGCGTAATTTATTTCGCAGCCACAGGGTCGGCAGGCTGAGCCACTTAGGAGAGGGGTGACCCCTGTCCTGGATACTCACCCCTCTTCAGGTGGACCAGCCTTCCAACTGATGGAGAAGATTCTGGCTTCTGCTGGCGATACTTTGCTGTCTATCTCCCACCCTCTTCTGGACTGCTGTGTTCACAAGTCGCACCTAGTGGACACCGGGCGCAAGGGCCTCAGGACATATTCCCACAGGAAACACCCTTTCCGTTGTCTTCCCCAGCTTCCCCCTCTGAGGAAGTTCACTGGAAAAGTTCATGCAAGAGGAAGCACATGGACTCCACAGAGGAGTTCCTCACTGAAGACACGGACTTTGATGATGGGGAAGGATCCCCTCGGTCACCCTCTGAGGTATCCTTTGGTGATATCCTCAAAATCCTTAAACAGAGAGGTGACTGGCAGCCCTCTAATCTGACCTCTGAGGAGTCTGTGTTCCTGCAGGCTTTTCGTGCCTGGCCCCCCTACCTCCTGGGGTTACTCCACCTGCTGATGAATTTGTCCGGCTCATCGTGCAGCATGCGTGGAAGGCTCCTGACACCGTCGAGGCAATTCCCTGGAGGCCTGATGAGTTTTTATCTCCTCCTGCTATGGACCCCCATTGGTCTAAAGGTCTTCCTGTGGATGCTGTGGTGGTGGCGGCCCCAACCAAAAAGAATCTGGTGGAAGAAGAAGAAAGCCAGACTGTCCATCCACCCAACAAAGAGTCCCGGGCTCTGGACAGAGTAGGGAAGTGCACCTTTGCATCAGCGACCTTTGCTATCGGCTCCCTGAATTATATGGCACACTTTACTAGGATTCAAAGGGATTTAATTTCAGAGCTCTCTGAAACCTTGGCTGATGCCATGTCTAATGAGGTCCGTGACAAAGTGGCCTTTCAGCTGGCCACCATTGAGTCAATATCTAACTCCTCTATGCGACTGATATCTCATGCGTCAGAAGAAGCAGCTAGAGCGGTGGGTTCAGCTGTGGTCTTGAGATGACAAGCCTGGATGCGCTTGTGCAGTTTCGCGGAACCCTTTAAGGCTTCCTTTCTTAATGCTGCCATTGAAGCCTCTTCATTGTTTGGACCCAAAGTTAAAGGCACACTGGCCAGATGTGAACAGGACGGTAAGACCCTTTCTGCCGTAGGTGTCCGTTATTCTTCTCCTCAACGTGCTTTCTCCCAAAACCAAAAGAGTGGGAAGAAATGGTTCAAGAAGTCTCAGGGTCCTTTTTTCCATGATGCACAGGCCGAGTTATCCCCTAGAGGCAGAGGGGGGGAACTCACAGGGAAGATGCCCCTTTCGGGGCAGAGGGGGTCCACGTAACCAGGGTTCCAGGGACTCGTTTCCTGGTCAATCCTACCAGTGCTCCTGAAGAGCGGCCCAACTCCTTTCCTCTGGAGGTGGTTGGGGTCATTTCTCCTTGTACCCTTCTGCCTGGCTAACCATCACCACCGATTCTTGGGTACAAAGGATCATAACCAGAGGTTATCATATCCCCTTTGATTTTTGTCCTGCCCCTTCAAAAAACCTTCCTGACGTTCCACCCAGTCAAAGGGAAGAAGCAGCACTAGAGATAGAAAAGCTGCTAAGAAAGAGAGTCATCGAAATAGTCCCTCCAAACCAGATAGGATCCGGATTTTACTATTTTTGGTGCCAAAGAAAACCAGGGACTGGAGACCAATTTTGGATCTCAGTGTATTGAACAAGTTTGTGAGAGTACCAAAATTCCGGATGGTCACAATACAGTATATCCTCCCGCTTTTGGAAAAAGATGATTGGATGTGCTCGTTAGATCTTCAAGATGCGTACTACCACATAAAAGTGGACAGGCCATCAAGAAGATTTCTGCAGTTCCATGTGGGAGCCAGTCACTGTCAGTTCAGAGTACTGCCTTTCGGACTCTCTACAGCCCTCAAAGTGTTCACAAAGTGCATGGCAGTCGTCACAGCTCACTTGCGATTACAAGGATTCCAGGTGTTTCCATACCTAGATGACTGGCTCATCTCTGCCCCCACCTGATATCTATTAGAAGAAGCCCTGGCATACTCTCTCCTCACTGCACAAAGGCTAGGCATAACTGTAAACTGGCAAAAATCCAATCTCACCCCATCTCAGTCCACAGAATTCATAGGGGTCATCTTGGATACAAAGAATTGCAGAGCATCCATTCCAGAGCACAGAATTTAAGGATAAGGCAACAACTGATCCCAATCCTTTCAAGGGAGAAATCCACAGCTCATTCTGTCCTACAGCTGTTAGGTTCTATGGCAGCCTCCATCACCATTGTCCCCCTGGCCAGGTTTCATATGAGGCTTCTACAATGGTTACTGCTCACCCAATGGTATCTTTTTCAGCATCCTCTTTCAGCCAAGATTCGAGTAACCCACAGGTGCAAACAGGATTTAAATTGGTGGATTAAACCACAACCCGTCACAATGGTCTCTCCCCTTCTCCCCCCAGCCACCCAAGGCTACAGTGACCACGGATGCCTCCCTGATGGGGTGGGGTGGGGGGCTATGTCAGGGACAGACAGTCCAAGGCACTTGGTCCGAATTGGAGGCCCAACTGCATATAAATGTTCTAGAGCTGAGGGTGGTGCTTCTGGCGTTGCAAGCATTCCATCCCCTGCTGCTGTCTGGGATGATTGTGATTTAATCAGACAACATAGCGATGGTCTGGTACATCAACAAACCAGGTGGAACTAAATCTTACCCCCTTTGTCGAGAGGCCATGAGGATATGACAATAGGCGATGGCTACCAACCATTTTCTTCTAGCAATGCACATTCCCAGGAGTTCCAACATGATAGCAGACAGACTCAGCAGGTGCATTCTGCAACCTCATGGTCCCTGAATCCCTTGATAGTGGCAGAGATCTTCCACCACTGAAGCCATCCTTGCTGCGACCTCTTTGCATCCCCGACCAACTAGAAATGCAGCAACTATTTCGCCCTGATTCCCCCTCTGCGACAGTCACCCAGGGACGGTCTAGTCCTCGATTGGCTCTCGGGTCTTCTTTATGCATTCCCACCTTTTCCCCTCATTCCCCAGTTTCTGAAGAAAGCCCATTGGTTGAATAGCAAGGTGATCCTCATAGCACCATATTGGCCTTGGTAGATTTGGTTCCCCTTCCTTTGGCCTCACCTGCTAGATCAACCATGGATTCTCCATCCAACTCCGGAGTTGATCTCACATCTGCAGAACCTGATTCATCCCAACTTGAACAACCTGAAGCTCACAGCTTGGCTTCTCCAATTCCCTTGATTGCCAGGCAGAATGATCTTTCTTTACCAGTACGGAACATTCTTATTGCATCTCATAAGTCTTCCACCAGAATTACTTATCTAAGCAAGTGGAAAAGATTTACCTGTTGGCTGAAAGATAAAGAAGTAGATCCCTTCTCAGCACCGATGTCGATAATACTAGAGTATATGGCCGAACTATTTCAGTCGGGTCTGTCAGCCTCTACCATTAGAGTCCATTTGGCTGCAATATCTAATTTCCATGAGGGTGTCCAAGACTCCTCTCTTATGTCACATAAATTATGCAAGGCCTTCATAAAAGGTGTGAATCATTTGAAGCCCCCTTTTAGAGAACCTGTTCAACCATGGGACCTATCATTGGTTTTACAAACTCTGACAATGCCACCCTTCGAACCAGCTTCTCTGTGCGACCTCAAATATTTGTCATGGGAAACCTTGTTTTTGGTCGCCATTACTTCTGCCAGATGTATCTCTGAGCTTCAAGCTCTATGCATCAAGAGTCTATACTTGATTTTTCATAGAGATAGATTATCTTTGAGAACTAATCCTTCATTTCTGCCAAAAGTGATCTCTGAAATGTCCGTTAATCAAACCATTGAATTGCCAGTTTTCTTTCGCAATCATTCAAACAGGGGAGAGTATTGCCTACATACCCTAGATATTCACAGGAAATCCGCTTCTACTTGAACAGGACTAGGTTCTCTCATAAATCTGACCAGTTATTTTTGGCCTATTCTGGACCTAGATTAGGATCTGCTGTTGCTAAGGTCACATTGGCTAGATGGCTGGAAGACTGTGTGACCTCCATTTATACACAGCGTAATATCCCATTGCCTACTACCATGAAGGCTCATTCAACAAGGTCGGTGGCAACTTCTGCTGCCTTCCATGCCAGAGCTTCTTTACATGACATTTGTGCAGCTGCAACTTGGGCTACGCCTCATACCTTCATCAATCATTACAAATTGGATTTGGCCTCCAGGGGAAGAGCATCTTGGTTCTATGGTGCTCAGGAATGTCCTTCAATGAGAGCCTCCCAGGAACAGAGGTAGCTGGGGACTCTGTCCCATACATAAGATAAAGAAGTTATGTCTTACCATAATGTTCCATCTGTATTGTTGATCCTCGTTCAGTCATTACGACCCTCCCTCCTTCCCCCTCCTGTGGCTTCTAGTGGATCTCACCAGCCGGTTCTTTTAGGTCATTTGACCAGAGATGGCCTCTACCTTCTTTTGACTTGCAAACTCAATCTGAGGTAACAGGGAGAGGGGAATTCTGGGTAAGAGTTTAGCTCGAGAGTTTGTAGCTGACGTGAGCTTGGAAGATGGCCGGCTCGGTTCCGAGGTCGGAACAGATACCCATATGTAATGACTGAATGAGGATCAACAATACAGATGGAACATTATGGTAAGGCATAATTTCTTTTTCATTCTGCACCTTTATTAAATTAATCGTAACTGTTTAATTTGTTGGTGTTGTATCTGGAAATTGCTTTTACTTTGTGACCCTCGCACCATGATTTTATATAAAATGTCTCTTTTCAGTGTGCAGATATCTCTGCCCACTGCCTAAAAATGCCACTGTTCTTTCAACTGAAACCATTTAACCCTTTTATTTTATCTTCATATTGCAAGGGTTTGTCATCACTGTGTACAATTTTCCTTGTAGCCCAAAATTTCCAGATAAATAGTAGGTTCATAGGCGACTACTAGGCTAATGGCTTAAGAGCCCTTCCAGACTTGGCCACTGTTACCTGAATTTTGCTTGATTTTTTCGATCCCTAAAGGCATAGGTTTGTGCCTATGCATCGGAGTATTTTACAGCTTGCCCCTGTCCATAAAGGACATAAGCGCCACCCCAGGAGTGAATTTATGATTCCCCATCCATTGATCCAAACTGTGCTTGAAGGTCAGTGAAGAGCTCTACTTTATGAAAATAGGAGGCCTGCTTTAGAGAAGGCGTAATATCTGAGATACATACCTGTCTCTGCAGCTTGACTTGTATGTGTCACAGACCGGGTTTAGATTCCTACATCAGGTGATCCTCATGCAGTTTGCCTTGCAAATATGTAACAGTGCTGTCAGGGCTGGATTTTTGAGTGCCTTGTAGGTTTGGCATAGATCACCCCTTAATAGTCACTAGGAGACCAGAGTAAAGGGACAGATCTTTTAGTCTATAAGCATAGGACATGCTTACACTCTGTATTTTTGTGAGGAACATCAGTCCACTCCAGCTGTTGCAAGTGTCCTGTTAATTACATTCCAAAAGCCTACTCTATTAGCCGTTTAATGACAGCCAAATAACCTCCTTTGATCTGGATGCCATGCCTTGTTACTGTGTTAAAACTGTCGCTGTTAATATTTAACTGATCTTTCATACTGTTTTACAGCATAAAGTATAGATTTCAGTTCAGCTCGCTGTAATTCTGATAACTTAATCATGCAATTGTGCTTTGAAAAAAACTTCTTGAAATATATAAAATCTTGAACTGTTTACATATACAAATTTATTATTAGAATTGGACTGCTCTGATTTTGGAGCTTAACTTAATATACTTGTAAAGGACAGAAATATTCTCCTGCAGTAATTTACATTGCACTCTTTCCTTACATGAGAACTGAACCTGTGACTGTGCTGACAAATAATGTTCATGTTGGTCTCTCTTCTTGCATGGAACACCTTTCCAGGTATTGGTGTCTGAACTTTTGACGGTACTGTCACTTTTAAAAATGTAACACTGACTTTAAATTCTACACTTTGTAAAACTAGTAAAACAGAATTGCTCTTCTGTTTCTGTCTGTATCAAGATGTCATTTATGCATTGAAAAACTTTATTATCATTGTGTCCTTAACACTTGTGACAATGTCTGATGAAGTAAAACAGTAGCAAAAAAATAGCCTGCCAGATCTGTAATTGTAAACCATTTGTTGCTCAGATTTTGTGCGTTCCATATATAGCATGTGCTACCAAAATGGTGTACTTGTATATTAATCTCAAAGCCTATAACTATCATCTTTTTTTTTCTTACTGGCCATAAAGCTGAGTTTGAATGTATGTGATTCTGTTACTATGCTACCCATTTCTTTCCGGTCTGTAATACATTGAGTGCCTTTTACTGCTGCTTTGAGAATGAAACACTGTTTCTGAAAATGCGGTAACACTTCTGCCTGCACTTTTAGCTGTGGCAGCTGAACCAGAATTTATTTTATCTTTAGCCCACGAGGCTTCTTATTTCTGTAGTAACTAATCTTTCAAATTCTTGTGCATCTACTCTACACAATTTAAAGATTCAAAGTAAACTTTATTGCCATTTAGGATCACACATGTGTAGCTTAAATGAAATTTCATGCATTAGCTCATTCTTGAGATTACAAACAGAAAGTAAAACAACACATACAAGTCAAAGAATGAACACAAACAACTAAGATATACAATCCTATTCCCAGTACCTGTACAAAAGAGCAGAAAAAATTCCAATGCTTAAATACAGAATAAGTATACCCTCCCCTAAGTTGTAATAACTGCCCTATTTAAATGACACATTACAGATTGCACTTTGTCTAAGTTGTCTAATATTGCACTTGATAGGGATAATGTAAATAAATATTGCACTTACTTGGAATTTGTGTGGTATATATTATACAACAGACTATAAGTAGCTGTGAAAAAAAAAGAAAAAACTGACTTAATGTCAAGTTTTTTTATTTATTACAAGTGTCTACCATCTGCATTACTGTACATTCTGTAACATTTTTATTTCTCCATAAAATCTTGTTACTGAAGTTTAAAAAGGCATTTAACTCTATGCCCATACCTAGTATTGTACTGTTGCACTGAGAACTGCTCACTGCTGTAAACTTTTACTGATTCTTTAACTCTCGACAACTTTGCAACTGTACTTGTGTCCTACGAGTTCTGTTTGTAACTGAAATTTATAATGTCTGTATCAGTCAGTGCATTATTCCATAATTCCTTTCCTGTAAATCATGAAATATGCAATCTGCTCTTCTTCTACTTTAAGTTATGCCAGTTAAATCAACTGGTTTGGTGCTGAACAGCCGCACCCTTTATTGATGGTCTGAAAATTAATTTCTATACCACTAGTAACGATATTGACTTGAGCTATGTTATTTGTTTCTTCATTTTTGCGCTGATGTCTGTGTATCATTTACACTGATGTTTACTATCGCAGACTGATTTGCTTCTGCTTCTGCAAGATTACTGTCAGTCTCTGCACTCTAATCCCTGCCTAGTGCAGTATTTGCACTGGAGTCTGAACAACAAAATAAACTCTATTACATTCTGTATATTATTTGAATCTGAAATCATACTGATAACCTTAACTTGAGATTTTGAAATGTCTGCTGTGTGTGTTCTATCCTGAAATCTGAATGTCACATACACTGGCTGTGTTTACGTCAAGCTATTCTACTGTACCATAACTGCGTATTTTGAATTACATGTGCTGTAGCATTTATACCAATTTCTGAAGACTGTAAACTAGAATTTTTTTTTTACAATTTGTATGTCATTTGTCTGAAACTGTGCTAATATCATAATCTGAAAATACTGTTGTTTCTGTAAACACTGATTGAGTCACCTTTGGATTATGAGGAGATTTCTCCATTACCTCATTTACTACATCTTGTTTCTGTGTTTTTAAGTCTTTTGTGTCTAGAAAGCTTTAACATTTCTAAACTGATAAGATTAAACATTTACATTTCTGGAAGACTTTTTAGTAGTAGACTGCTTTGTTTTATGTTTAACTCAGTTTTTAAGCTAGAACCACTCATTTGTTGGTGCTTTTACTGTAGAAGGATTTAAACTTTTCTGAAATGTACTGATTTAACTATGTCGGCTGCAGTGGTGCAGCGGTTAGTGTTGTTGCCTCACAGCCAGAGGCTCTCCAGTTTGATTCTCAGCTGGAGTGCCTTCTTTGTGGAGTCTGCATGTCCTCCCTGTGATCGATTGAACGTTAAAAGACATGCAGGTAGGTGCATGAGTGTTTGTGTGCCTTCTCTGAATTTAGGGCGCTGGGCTGGCAATGCAACACAGTAAAAATCCACTGCCAATTATAAGTGGACAGGTGATCCACTGTGGCAACCCCAAACTGGGAAAAGCCGAAAGACAGAGACTGTCTTAATTTAACTAGAAAATGCATTGTAATAAAAACGGATGCTGATGTAAGGAATGTTAAAGGAGTGTTGAGCAGTTGGCCACTTTCTCGTAGCTTCTACGAATTCCCTCTTGTAAGGATTCCCTTGCTTCTCTGACATCACACTTGTACCTTGAAGGGCTGTCTTCCTCCTTGGAGGTTCTGAACTTTTCAGATACTCGTCTGTAGATTTAACTGAATTAATGTCCTTAAGGCATATACTGCTGCTCGTTAAAATACACTTACCTGCTGTCTGCTTACAAACAGCTGTAGATTTGCAGGGTTCTTATGGGGTTTTGCACTGACTTTAACTGTCAACATTGTCACCCCAGCCACATATATGGTTCATTTCTAACAAATGACATCCAATCTGTAGCTGTTAATACCCAGACTTGAACTGATCAAGTGCCAGATAATTTCGTACCTTTCAGAGTAAGTCATGATTCACTGAAGGTTTGGTAAAAGTGGATTATTATGTAGTAAATTGTATATAACTTGAACTGTTAGCAGCATACAGTGGAGGTAGATATAGTCATATCACTGGAACTGTTAAGTTATCCAACAAGATTCAAAAAGTCTTATATTACTGAACCTAACACAAATGATACTGCTAATGAACTGAACCAAACTGAAGCTTTGTAGCTGAAAATCACAGACTGAATACTTGGACTTCTGTAGCTCCCAAGACTGAATTAGACTGCTCTTTTGTAACTCTGATCTCAGATCTGTCCTTTCCTCTGAACTGAATTTCTAAACTTCTGGATTCCTGGACAGCTGAACTGACTCTGTCTTGAAAGTATCTCCCGTATTACTAAAACCTTGTAAATTTCCACCTAGTTTTACATGCCTCCTTAATCTTGGTTCCCAAGTCTTGTACCGTATAAATAAGATGATGTAGGTGCCTGTCTCCTGACTGTTTTTGTATCTTCTTCAAGGTCTTTGACACACAACAAAATATTCCACACATTTTGTTAGTACATCTAATTTTTATTCAGTGCTTTGCCCCGAGAATGTTCACTTGAAACATTCTTTTCCAGTGAAACTGCATACAAAAATGTGAAATACAGAATGAAGATACAGGCATGATTTTATATGGCTGCATTTCTAGGCCTGTGCCATGACAACTCTGTATTTTTGTAGGATTGTTTTTTTAGTAAATCTGTATTTATGCGAGACTTGATTTTACAATGCATGTTGAGATTCTGAGGACATTAATTGCAGGAGTAGCTGAACTACAGTTGCAAAAAGGGGGTACATGTGTGTGCGTGTGGATGTCAGTGTGGGTGTGTATGTGTAGGTGCGTGGGTGCAACCTCACTCGTGTGTGTGTGTGTGTGTGTGTGTGTGTGTGTGTGTGTGTGTGTGTGCGCATGCATATATTTCTGAGATTTGTAGTACCTCTCAGTATTCTCCTTTCTGCAAGATGAAATTACCTTAAAAGTTAGTATAAATAAGTAACAGGGATGGGGGAGTGCAGCTTCCTATGTTGTGGTGTGTAAATGGCAGCTCCCCCCAGCAAAAATATTTTAATGATGTAAAAGCAGATATGTTTTTGTAATCATAGCTTATTTTTTAGTTTGTTGACCTTTCATTGCAGGTCTTCTATTTCTGACAGGGGACAAAGAAGTTGTTGCTTTAAACTTTGGTGAAAATTTCCCTACAGAATACTGTGTCAGAAGTAATGGGGAAGCAAATGGCTGTAACTAAGGAAATGATTTTGGGGCACAGGATCTGAATTGCCTAGACATAGTAAGGCCTTAAGTATAATTCTCTTGGCTGCCAGAAATCATTTGCTAGAAAATGGAAATCAAAATTTAAACCAACTGTATTTGAAGTATTGAATGCTGTAAAAGAGAGAAAATAACTTGAAATACAATCTTTAGAAAAGGGAAGAAGCCACTTACATAAATACATGCATAATTGTGCTCAGGAGGAGGAGTGATGTTTAAGAGAAGGTAGGGATTAGCAATTTATGTAATGTTCGACTAAATGAGAGTTGTTGTAAAGAAAGAAAATGTGTATATGTAATGTTTAATGTGTGAAGAAGCCAAACATTAATATAATGTATTTTCTATTAATTTGTCTGTTCCTGTGTCTTAAGTGGTAATTTTATAAAGTTGTTTAAAAAAAATAATTGTGCCCAGAGATGAATATCAAAATGAAGATCATACTTCCGTAGGCTGGTCCTTCAGAACAAGGGCAAGGACTTTCTCCTATGCCCACTCTTGTTGGTTAGGAAGGGGCCGATAGGCCAAACTAAAGAAGGCCCTTGCCCTTCCACATGACTGCACAAAAACATTGTTAAACAGCCTTCCCTTCAGGAAGGGAGAACAAATGGACAGTTATTTGGGCTGTAACATCTGCAGTCAAATGATGGAGAAAGCAGTCAAGGATCAGAGGCATGCATTTTCTTGAATGCAGTGTCCACTTGTGAGTTTTGCCCATCTATTCAAAATCCAGCTAAAGGATAAAAGGAGATAGTAAGTTTTTAATTCCTAATATTTTTTTCTCTTTTCTTGGTCATTTTTTGTCACTTTTAGTTGCTGACCATGAAGCTTCTTCTAGTCAATTGCCCATTTGTTCCATGAAGCATCATAAGTGTTGGAGCAAGTGATCATTAAACTGAAGAAGGCCCATTCAGTCATCCATCAGGCAAGAATGGTGGATATTTTTTTCCCTGGCCTACATTCTTGTCTCTCTTGTTTGACATCCACAGTGCCACTCCCTGATACATATATGTCCTTGTGTGCCTACTTAGAGCAAATGCTGTACTGTGCATACCTTAGTGAATGCAGTCATCTCAAACTCTCTACTGGGTACTACATCTTCTGTCTCTGCTAGTTCTGCAATGGGCCAAACTTGCTTCCTCCTCTAGGATATGTGAATGTGATATCTGCTCACTCCCACCCTTCCCAACTGGCTGCTTCAATCCCTGTATTGTACTTCAGTCATGGGTTGTCTGAGTCATAGTTAAGACCTTATTCCTGTGTGCTGTGGAGCCAGCAAATGAGGCAGTATTTTTTTCTGTAGTTTGTGCAACATATAAGGCCTTTACATTAGCCCTCCAGAACAGTAACATTGTTTCCACTCAAGTGTGTGATGGTCAGGGTTTATGGTCTCGCGATCTGCATCAGTAGTGCTGATTAGAGGTTGGCCTTAAAAGCTGCCTTGTGTAGTAACCAGCAGGTGCCATACCCAAATAAGCTTTGCACTGTACAGCAGCATATTGGCAGTTAAAACATCAACTTCAGAGAAGGACAATCACTTCAGTTTCAGTCCATGGCCTTTCAATGATGCCTTACCCACAGAAAATGAAATTTAATAACACTATTTTGTATTCATATACACACACTCTTATGGTAATGCTTAAAAGATTTGTTACCTTTTTTCCCTCCCTCTCAAGATGCTGTCCGGTGGCTGTTCCACCTTCACCCATTTGGCCCATTCATTCCAGGGGGACAGGAGCTGGTCATTTCCAGCCTGAGCAAGAGCCCTACAGGGTCATTATTTCCTGTGTTGGAAACCTAATTAGCCCCGCTTTGTTCTGACAGAAGTCTAGTGATGGAGGACAAGCCATCTCTTGCCCATCTGTAAGCACCCTCTTGCCCTCTTCCAAGCTCAATGTTTGCTGTCTCGCAGTGGGAAGCTTTCTTTCCCTCAGTACATAGTATGAATGCACTGCTGATAGTGGATTCTTGGCAGGACTGAAATCCAGTAGGTGACCTCACCTCCCTTTGCTCAGGATAGATGAGCCAGAAGTGGCAGCTTACTCACATCCTTCCTGACAACCTCCTACAGGCACTTAAGCCACTAATCAAATGTTGGTCTTTATAATTTTACAACATGAAACTGGCTCAGTTAATAAAAACACTCTTGAGCCTACTACAGCAGAATAAATGTTGGCAGCTGCAGTAATGTACTCACTCTCTGAAATGCAGTTTCCAACAGTTAATTATTCAATAGTTCTGATGAGTACCCTTCTCTGCATTAATTGCAACCCATCTCAAACTTTTACAATTGAATAAAGACATTATTTACTTGAAATAAGTAAAACTGAGCAGAGCAGTGTGAAAATATGCATGCTAGCATATTATTGAACACTGAAACACAAAGTAAATGATCTGTTGTCTTTTTGTGCATTTGTCAGCCTGGGATGATCATATCCAACTGTGATTCCATGCGCTCAGCTTCAGAATCTTCAGTTCTGGAGCTCTGTCTCCTCTAACCGTAACTCTCTACTCTAACTGATTCTCCCCAGAACTTGTATTTCACCATCTCCAACAGATTCTCATCCCACCCTTAGTAACCCTTGTAAGTTTCTTTTTAAAGATGCTTCTGTTTCGTTGGCGAGGTTCCATTGCCCTTTCTATCCTATTACCCTGGACAACTTTTCTCCACAACTGTTCCCCGCTCTAACTCCGATCTGAACCTCTCCTTTCTGGATCAATGGTTAAGATCCAGCATCTAAGAAGCCTTCTTAGCAAGCATCCATGGCTTCTCCGTAGTTAGTTGACTGCCTTAACTCTTCTGATTTGGAGCAGCTGATGCATTCCTTCCTTCTGGCCCAGATGGACCTGGGGATACTTCCCATCTCCTTAATCCCAGTGACCGAGTTTGTGGCACCTTCGGATTCAAGATTGTCTGTTCCTTCTCTAGCCTCTTCAGTTCTGAGGTCCTTGGGTCTTATTGTTCAGCTGCCTTCCCCTCTGCTAGTGCAGATGGCTTGGCTGCTTCAGCCACTGGCACCATCCTTGATGTTCTCATGTCTGGCTTTATTAGAGCAGAGTGTATCCCAGAGCTGAGTAGTTGAGCTGTAGGACATTGTGTCGGGGTCAACCTTCAGAGTTTTGTAGTTGTCCTTACCCATGAGTATGAGTGCTTCAGCCTTAGATAGCTTGGCACCTGTCCCGATGTAGAGCTGACTGAGTCAGCACCAGGCACCAGATTGTTGCTTGCATCTTTGAATACAAGGGGTGCTGGTTCCAGCCGTCTGGCCTTGGTTTCAGCTTTTGATGTTATAAAAAGCATCATCTCCTTTTTAGAGACAAGAGTCCACAGCAGCTGGTTTGGATCTGTCCTGATCCCGTCTTCTTCCTGCTCCTGCATCTTTGGCTATGCATCAGCCTGCACTAGGACAGTTTGCATTTATAGACTTCAAGGCCACCCTGTATTCAGGGCCCACCATCTCTTCCATGTCTCGCCCTACTTTTCCACCCAGGGAGGTCCATGGAAAGAGCTGATGTAACGGGAAGCACTTGGACTCCCCTGTCACTGACCTTGAAGAAAGGGATCACCCCACGAGTGTCCCTCATTTGGCAACCTACTCAAATTATTGAAGCAGCACATGGGGTGGACCACTGAAGCCTCTTCCTCTGAGGAGTCTGTGTTTTTTGAGGCTTTCAGCATGTTCATGTCCTAGATGATCCCGCCACTGGATGGCCAGCCTCATTGACCTGGTATCCCCAGTAGGCTGGGAGAACCTGATGTGGTGGAACCCATTTCTGGAAAGTCTGACCTAGCCCTTGTACCACCTAAAGATGGACCTCATTAGAGCAAGGGTCTAGCTGGGGATGCAATTGTGGTTGGGGTTGCCACCAAAAAAGGACATTTCAGAAGAGAGTTCCTGGGTCCATTTGCCTAACAGGGAGTATCTAGGTTTGGACAGTCTGGGATAGTGCATTTGCACTTCAGCCATATTTGCCCTACATGCACTGAATTATCTTGCTCATTTGAGTCTTCTGAAAGACCTCATCTCAGAAGTACCAAAGGTGGTGAAGACATAACAGTCCCTGGGTCTCTCAAAAGACCATGAAGACCCAGTTGTCAGTGAGGCTGTTGATTTCTAATATATCCATGTTGTTTTTAAAGTAATGGTGTTGATGGTACTTCCTGCACAACAGGCTTCTGTGTTGCTGTGTGCTGGCATTCCTGGATGTGTTTATGCAACTTGCAGGCTGCTTTAATGCAATTGATCCTCGCATGTTGGTCCAATGGTCAAATAGACCTTTACCAGGAGAGGATAGAAAGACTGTTTGCCATTGGAATCCACTTCAAAACTTCTTTGAACTCCTTCTGTAGGAACCAGAAAGGAGGGAGGGTTTTTTTTTTTTTTTTGCAAGCCACAACAATATTTCCAGGATGGTCCCAATGACTATCCCCACCCTCAGACAGGGAGGATGCAATTTAATGGATGCCAAAGGGCCAGGGTGGTCTGCAAAACTTAGTCTTCTATGGGGCATTGTCATGGAAACCATTGCAGAATACTTGAGGGATTGCCTGTCTGCCATGCTCTGGAGGCAATTGGGATCTCTTGGCCCAAAAGCTTGGGAGGCCATCTTGTCAGACACATGAGTCTTGAAAGTCATATTCAGAGGTTATACATTCCATTTTTGTTCACTCCTAAGAAATCTTTAAATTTCTTCCACAACATGCTCACCCCATTGGTGAAAGGAAGCAGTGGTGGAAATTCAGAAACTGTTTCTTAGTAAAGTCATTCAAGAGGTCCCACCATACCGTTGAGGATTCAAAGTCTATTGGAGATTCTTTCTGGTTCCAAAGAAAGACAGGGATTTTGGACATATTTAGAATATCAGCAAGTTAAACTGATTTGTCAACCAGACCAAGTTCCAGATGTTCATGGTGCAGTCTATTCTACCTCTTCTAAGGAAGAACTGTACATGCTCAGTAGATCTCAAGGATGCCTGTAAAGATAGTGAGGCATTCCAGGATATTTCTGCATTTTTTGCTAAGAGCCTTTCATTACAGTTTTAAGCACTGTCCTTTGGTCTCACCATAGCTCCCTAGGTGTTTACCAAGTGTAAGGTGATGGTGGCAAACTGGCTCAGGCTTTATGAGTTCCGGGTATTACCATAAGTGCATGACTGGCAACTGGCCACTCCCACGAGAGCATCCCTTATCAAAATGAGAGACTTCTCACTCCAGCTGTCTGTCTTCGGGCATAACAGTGAATTACACCAAGTCCAATCTAAAACCAGTCAAGCTGTTTGTATTTTATTAGTTGCTATTTTGATAGTGGTCAGTCAGATAGTAAAGCTTCCATCCTCCAGGCTGAATTCTGTTTGTATGCTGGCTTCTCAAATTCTTCTGTCTCTGAGATGTCCTGCATTTTCAGTTCTCTGTCTCCTCAGTCACGTGGCTGTATCTATCTGTCTAGTTTCTATGACAAACTTCCACATGCAAGTCCTCAAGTAAACTCTGGCAGTTCAGTGGTCCTACTAAGATCATCCAGTCGATTTCCCAGTCTCCCTAACTATCATTTGTCATCCACATTTGATGACTGCTGGAATCTCTTCTGGTCACAGAAAGTGTGCCCCCCCCACCACTACCACCACATTAAGCACAGATGCTTCCGGAGGGAGGCATGTCAAGGAGAAGACTGTCCAGGATGTTTGGTCCCAGTCTTAACATCAATATCTTGGAGATGAGGGCAGTCCTAGCATTGCGGGCAGTTCTGGACCTCCTTATCTTGGAGATGAGGGCAGTCCTAGCATTGTGGGCAGTTCTGGACCTCCTTCCCAAGGGTGGGATTGTCATTCAGACCAAGAAGCAAGTGGTAATGGTATCTGAGCAAACAAGGAGGAACCTGTTCCTAACTGCTTTGTTGAGAGGCCAAGAGAATTTGGCAATGTCCTCCCAAAGATTTCTGACTGCAGCGCACATCCCTGGACAGTCAAGCATACTGGTAGACAATCTGAGCAGACACTTTCTTCTACCTCACAAGTAGTCCATGAATCCATAATTAGCAATGCCAATTTTTCAGTTACTGGAGCACGCCCCTGCTACAATCTGTTTGCCTCCCCCATCCAACACCAGATGAAGCAGTTTATTTGCCTCAGTCCTACAGAAGGGACAGTCACCAAGGGATTGTGTCCCATATGTTTGTCTCCCCCTGTCTGTTATACCCCTGTCTCCCGACCCTATTGTTAATAGTTTCTTCAGAAAGCCTGTTACAGTGCGACTCTGGTCCTTTTTGCCCCATTCTGGCTGAGATAGGTTTGGTCCCCTTTCTTTGGCCTCACCTGCTTCAACCACCCTGGTTACTGGACTCTGTCTTGAGTCTCATCTCTTTTCCTTAGAGGTTATATCACCTGAATCTTCACTCAGTCAAAGTAAACACATTGTTCTTCCAATTCCATTGATGGCGAGAGATCCCAAACTTTCTGACAGGGCTATTGATATTCTTTCTTCTTCTCATAAGCCTTCCCCTAGGAAGTTCTATATAAGTAAATGGAAAAGGTTCTCTATTTAGGCTTTTTTCCAAAAGTTTGGATCCCCTTTCTGCTCCTTTGGGTGCTATTCTTATTTCCTGGCTGACCTTTATCATTGTAGCCTTACTCCTATTAAGGTTCAGTTGGCCACCATCTCCAGCTTTCACATTGGCATGAATAATACCGAAGTGGCAGCCCTTAAATTCTGCAAGAACATTTTGAAGACATACCTACTTACTATGATCTCCCATTCATGATCTGGACCATCTTGGGAATCTCAACTTTGCTTCATTGCCAACTGAAATTCTATTTTGACAGATGAACACTGGTAGAGCTTTTCGTAGTATCTAGAACAGAAGCTGCTGTTTAAAAAGGGAATTAGAGCATATAAAATATTGTAATAACTGTAAGAATAAATTAGAGGAGGTTAGAAAGGATTGGGAAGAAACTGAATAAGCAATTCACAAAGAAACAATGGAGATACATGTTTGTCTCCCAGATATGCAACAATGTCTAGAAGATTTAGGATCAATACTTGGAAGTGTTTACATAAGTATCTTTATATTTATTTATTTAACATTTGTTAACTGGGAAAGTCCGACTTGGAACAAAGCCAATTTTCAGTGGAGGCCTGGGGAGAAATGCTCCTGATGCATGTCTTTGTAACATGGGAGGAAACTGGAGCACCTGGTGGAAACCCACACAAACACAGGGAGGACATGCAGACTCTGCACAGAAGGCACCACAGCCAAGAATCGAACTGGAGAACCCCAAGTAGACTTTTTCCTCGGGTAGATAACACATGTTGGAATTGACTGGAAAGAAAGAGGTAATAGGGAACTTAATGATTTATTTATTTATTTTATTTTATTTTACATTTGTTAACCGGGAAAGTCCGACTAGATACAAGTCCATTTTCAGTGGAGTCCCGGGGGGAAAAGCTCCAAATGTATAAACAGGTGTAAATACAGTGAAAAATGTTAGAGAATTTATCATCAAACTTGTTTAGTGATATTTACACACACAGGTATATGTTATTCACATAAATTATTACATTGTTTTATAACGCAATTGTGGTTTATTTAATGATCTATGCACAGAGGTACATGTTTTTTCTCATGTACACACAGGAAGGTTGGAAGTTGGAGGCTGTGAAAGAAGACGTTAAGGATTTCATCCTAAAAAGGAACATATGTATAGTACGATACAAATAAATGTATTACTCACTATTAAAGTAGCGACAAGTAAAAAAATTGAAAGCTATGTATATCAAGCCGCTACTCCACGGCTGAGCTGTTTGATGTGTTAACAATGCCAACACCAATATTGAGTGCAGCTTTGAATAAATCTTCTTTAAAACTAAAGTTTTTATTGAGGTATGACATCATAAAAATTCAGACTGCTTAAATTTTCCTTTCAAATAAATATCCAGTCCCAATATAATAAAACAATGTTTCTGTCGTGAGATACAGATGGTAAAATAGATACAAAGTAGCATATCTTGGTTTAACTTTGGCCTTTCAGGATTAACAAACCATTCGGTTCTCCTTGGCGTCAGCAGTTCTTCAATTACAACAATGAAAATTCAAAAGATATTAGGCTGAACGCCTTAGTTTTAGATAGTCTTACTTGATACCATTCAATTTAGCACAGTACTTCGACGCTGCTAAGTAGCTAAATGTTGCTTTGACTTCCCTGTATAAGGCTTTACACCACTCATAGAAAAATTATTTTAGGGTAAAAAGGTGAATTTAGTGTAAACCATATAAATCCAGGAGATACATCCCAACATTCACACGATAAGCGCTTTCGGATAAACCTTCATCAGATCATAAAAGCGGTACTCCATTACTCTTTATTTAAAATAAATCTATGACCAATAACAGACTGAATCACTGACAATGTCTTTGATGAGACCAGCTGCACAGAACCATTTTAGGTCTTATGCCAAGCCTCTTCAATCATCCAATGGTGGGTCTTCTAGCCTTCAAACTTGGTTTTAAGGGAATAACATTGTTCAGCCCCGGAGGGCGATCCGCTCGCAAGTTAATGATCCATTTAGTTTCACATAGTTCCGCTCTATTAACTAAGTCACCTTTCTTATTTCCCACATAGATTTTTTCAATAACTTTAAATAAGAAACTATGAGTTGGAAATCTAGATACATGTAACGCTAATGCATTATGCAAATCTTCTCTACGGATATCACTGAGATGTCGAAGTATTCTTTTCTTAAATATTTGGTTAGTTTTACCAACATAAAATGATAAGCAATTTTTACAAGTTGTCAAATAGATGACATTCTGGGAAGTACATGCAGCTTTACAGTGAAAAGTAAAGCCTTTGCCCATATCCGGATGTTTAAATGTATTACTGGTAGCAATATGTTCACATGCAGAACAGTTCCCACATCTAAAAGTGCCTTTGCGCCCTGCTAACTTGGGTTTAGAAAATTCATTTTTCATACATAGAAGCCTCTTTATGTTCTTTTTGTTCTTATAACAGAATTGTGGTTTACCTCCTACTATATTATGAAGTTTCACATATTGAGTAAGAATCGGCCAATACTTATGTATAATATCTTTGATCAGTTTATTATCTGTACTATATGTAATCGTTAGACGCATAGAAGATGCTCCTTGATTTTTATTTTTTAAGTTAGCTTCTGATCTATTTACTTGATTACTATGAAATATGTCCATTGCTAAATTCATATCTCTCTCAGTATAACCACGCTTGTGTAGATGTTCTTTCAGGTCATCCATTTCTTTTTGCAGATTTACATCTTGTGTGCATCTTTTTGAGATCCTAGTAAGTTCATTTTTCATTATATTATTCGTAACATGCTTGGGATGCATGCTATTTTTGTGGAGATAATGGTTTCTCAAAGTTGGTTTCCTATACAAAGAGGTCTGAACTTGCCTTTCATGGTCAAATAGGATATTAATGTCCAAAAAATTAACAGAAATGCGTGAACATTGCCCTGTAAATTTCAAAAATGTGGTTGTATCATTAAGGTACTGCATAAACAACAAAAATTGGTTTTCATCCCCTTCCCACAGCAGGAACAGGTCATCCACAAAACAACCATAATAGCTGACCTGAGCATACCATGGATTAGTAGTACGTAAGATGTATCTCTTCTCCCAATCAGAAAGAACTATATTTGCATAACTATTGGCGCGGGGGGTGCCCATGGCAACACCCCAACGCTGCCAATAGATGGAAGGTCCATAGATGAAGAAATTCGTATTTAGTATTATTTCTAAAAGAGAACAGATAAGGTTGCCATTATTATTATTAAATCCTTCTTGTCCAATAATTCGTCTCACTGCTTCAGTCCCATATTCATTAGGTATTGAAGTAAATAAACTTGTTACATCCATAGTGGTCAGTAGAAGGTCTGTTCTATCTGACAATGTATCCATAGTCAACCTAAACTACTTCAGGAAATCATCTGTCTCTCTTAAGACACTAGATATATTAAGTAATACGCCTTTCAACTCTTTTTCTACATACATGGACATATGTTCAGTAACCCATCCTTGCCCTGCCACAATGGGGCGTAAGGGAGGGTCCATAAGGCTTTTGTGTATCTTAGGTAATCCACTTATAGATGGAACAGTGGGATGGGCAACATTAAGAAAGTTATACTGGTCAATGCTTATGGCGCCTTCCATAAGCATATCATACAACTGATTTTGTACCTTTTTTATACTTTTTTCTAATTTACAAGGATGTACTTCAGAGTAAGTTTCCTTATCATTAAGCATCTCAAGCATTTTGTTCCTATACCATTCAGAAGAAAGAATGACAATAGTTCCTCCTTTGTCCGCAGGTTTTAATACTATTTCTTCATTATGCTGCAGATTAAACAAAGCTTGTCTTTCTTGTGTAGTTAAATTATGGTAATGTTTAGTATCTTTCCCTGCTCTTATTTGTTCAACCTCATCATTACACATGCGAGTGAAGAAGTCCACTGCCGGATGATTTATAGGGACAAATATACTAGGTTTCTTAAGTGTTTTGTTCTTCGTAAAGTCACATTTCTTGCAAAATACTTCAAATCCAGTACAAATTCACTCAAGTTTGATTTCAGAGAGGGGATAAACGTAAGCCCTTTCTCTAATACACTAATTTCCTCCAGCTTCAAAGAATAATCAGATAAATTCACCACTAGATAGTGTTGATTCAATTCATGGTTTTCTTTCTTTTCTTGTCCTGACTCATAGCCCTTGGGTTTCTGTAATGATTTTGTTTAAGGAAAATCGGTAGATGTTGATTCAATGGGGCATGAAGTGCTCCTTTCTGTGGAAGAGTGCCTATATCCACAGGTTTATCTGCATTGACTGCTAAAGTAGTAATAAGAGTCTCTATCACTTGTGTAGAGTCACTATTAGAGGTAGTAGTTGGTATATCTTCCATAACTACAGATGTCCTATTCTGAGTTATTATACCTTGATTATCTTTTATATTCGTTCTTTTATCTACAGATCTTAATGGCCGAGTCTCTGATCGCCTCTCCTCTCTAGGCCATTCAAAGATTCGGCCATTCTTAAAATCCGCAATATCTCTTGATAACTTCTTAATCTTCTGATGTTATGTAGTCCTATCTCGCCTACATTCTTACTCATGGGTTCGGAGCCGAATATCTGCTCCAACTCGGCCGATTTTTACTAGCTCAAAGTCTCTCATTGGCTGGGCTAAGAGGGTATCCCATGGTGCACTGCTCCATATCCCCAGATCTCATTTGCCGCTTGTGTAGCTCGACGTGGTCTAGCTTGGCTGTGGCTAAGTACCTTCTTTTTTGCTATTCTCTTAGAGAAATTTGATATCTCCTGCCCAGAAGCTATTTTGATAGCTATTTCTTGTTGCTGTCGCTGTGTTTTGAGTGTGTTAGTTGTGTTTTTGGTATCCTTAACTGTTCCAGCGGGTTAGGCCCGTTTTAGTTAGAGGACCTAGTCCTCCCCTCTGTTGTTAGATAAACTTTGTGTGATTGTGTTTATCTGTGTGTGTTCCCTAGAAGAACCGTTTCAGTTAGAGGTTCTTAGAGTGTGTCTAGTACAGTTTTTCTGGTGTTTCTAACTTGTGTGTTATTCCCGCCTTTTTTGTAAGTTGTGTCTAGGTGGTTTCGCTAGCGCTTGTTATAATATGTCTAAGGATCAGAAGGACCATAAGCCTTCTGGCTTTAAAAAATGTTCCAAGTGTGGATATAAGATATCCATCACGGATGGACACTCTGTGTGTGTTTACTGCCTTGGAGCCATCCATTTACAGGAGTCGTGTAGCTTTTGCCATGTGTTCAGTCCTAGGGTGCTCCAGGAGAGGAAAAATAAATTAATATTAAAGGGACTTCTAAAACCATCATTTGAGGAAGCTATAGACTGTGCTTCCAGTCCTCAGTCAAAATCTAAAGCTTCCAAGGCTAAGAAAAGGTCTCTGGCTCCATCTGCCACTTCGGAGCCTCCGGAGAAGATTACTGTTTTGGAATCTACCTCCTCAGCTCCACTGTCCTCTAGGCCGCAGGAGGTATCAGTGTTAACTGAATCGGCGTCGGCTCCTATTATTCTTGAACCCATTCGGAGCTGGTCGCCCAGTGTGAGGCATGGTTCACCTGACAAGAGATCCCAGTCTCCATCGCTTTCCTCCAAATCCTCCAGGCTTTCTGATTTGGATGTTGATAGGGTGGTGCAGAGGCTCTGCAGTCGCCAGTGTTGGCTAAATTGTTCTCGGCTCCGACCCACTCGGCTCCGGAGCTGATTCCTATGACCATTTCGATGATTCCTCCACCAAGCACATCTTTGTCATCGGAGCCGGTATGCTCTGCTCTGAGTGATGTTCCTGCACTGGCTTCGATGCCCTCTCTGGGTCTATCGGTGCCGACCTCTGCTCCGACCATGTCGGTTCCGTCCACATGGTTCAAGACTCGGGTCTCTTCAGTCGGGCCCAAGGGGGATACTTTGGGACAGCAGTCTGTTCCGAGTCTCCCACTTGGTTCATCGGCTCGTGGGACCCCAGTCCCGGTCGTGGCATCGGAGGCTGGTCGGTCCTTGGACTCAGGGGGGGGCCCGGCCTTCGAGGCCATGCAGAGCTCGCTGGCCAGATAGTCAGCTACATCACCTGGGTCGGTCATTCCGTCCCCCACCACCCCGGCGAGAGCTTCTGACACTCGCCTATCCATGGACAGCCTAGAGCTCCAGGCCCTAAGGGTACCCCCATGAGCGGTCCCTTACTTTCTGAGGGTCTCCCAGAGTCCGTACCTGAGGAGCCTCCTAGAAAGAAATTGTGCAAGAGGAAGCACATAGACTCCCAGGATGAGTCTCTCACCTCCGATACTGACCTCGAGGAATCGGAAGCGTCCCCCAAGTCTTCCTCTGATGATGTGTCCTTCTCCGATATACTGGAGATACTGAAACAAAGAGGAGACCGGCCTTCCAAAGCTCCTTCCGAGGAGGAGTCAGTATTCCTTAAGGCTTTTGGCACTCAGCCTTCTGCCTCCTGGGTGTCTCCACCCTTCGATGAACTTTTTGACCTCATTTGTCGAAGAGTGTGGGAAAACCCCGATTCTGTGGAGCCCGTGCCCAAGGCGTCCCAACAAATTCCTGTCCGCCCCCCAGGGCAAAAAGTTTCTGTCAAAAGGAGTCCCTGTAGATGCCATGGTGGTGGCGGCAGCCACCCAGAAGGAAGTTTCAGAGTCTCCTTCATCCGCCCATCCTCCTAACAAAGAGTCTAGGACCATGGACCAGTACGGGAAGCGTACCCTATCTTCAGCAACCTTCACTCCTATGGTCGCTGAATTATCTGTCTCACTTCACTCGGCTCCAGAGAGATCTCCTCAAAGAGTTGGGAGATACTCTTGCGGGTAACATACCTGAGGCGGTGGCTCAGTCAGTTAACACCCAGGTTTCTACCCTCAACTCCATCGCTAACTCATCCATGCGGCTCATTTTGTATGCAGCCGAGGGAGCGAGTAGGGCAGCAAGCTCAGGGGTTGCCCTTAGAAGGCAAGCCTGGCTGCGCCTGTGTCACTTTGCAGAGGCCTTCAAGTCTTCCTTCACTGACTCGCCATTTGATGGTTCCTCCTTGTTTGGGACCAAAGTGAAAGAAACCCCTCACCAGGTGCGAGCAAGAGGGAAAGACCCTGTCTGCTGTAGGGGTCCGTTTTTCCCTTCCTTCTAGGCCTTATCCCAAGGCCCAGCAGGGTGGGAAGATGTGGTTCAAGAAATCACAGAGGTTTTTTCCTGCCGCACAAGGTGAACCCTCCAGAGGCAGGGGAGGGGGGGTTATTCAGGGAGACGTCGCCTCAGAGGCAGAGGGGGCCCACGCAATTCGGGAGGCCGAGACTCCTTCCGTGACTCTCCATACTCTCATTCCTGAGGGTGTGCCCGACTGCGCTTTTCCGGAGCCAGTCGGGAGTCGAATTTCCTTATATCTGGAAGCCTGGGAGAGCATTACCCAGGACTGATGGGTATTACGGATAATTTCCAGAGGTTACCTCATTCCATTCTCTTCAGTACCCCCGCCAATCAAAAAAATTCCCAGACGTTCCACCCAGTCAAAGGGATCAAGCAGCCTCAGAGGTCTCGCAGCTGCTAGAAAAAGATGCCATCCAATGAGTCCCCTCAGACCAAATCGGATTAGGGACTTACTCAAGATTCTTTTTTGGTGCCGAAAAGAACAGGGGACCTGAGACCCATACTAGATCTCAGTCAACTCAACAATTACATACACAAGTCCAAGTTCCGTATGGTCACACTACAATTGATTCTTCCATTGTTGGGAGAGGAGGTATGGATGTGCTTCATCGATCTCAAGGATGCTTACTACCATGTCAAAATGGACAGAGCATCCAGGAGTCACCTACTCTTCCAGCTGGGAGCCAGTCACTTCCAGTTTCGAGCCCTGCCCTTTGGTCTCACCACAGCCCCCAGGGTGTTCACCAAATGTATGGCAGTGGTGACGGCTCACTTGAGACGTCAGGGATTCCAGGTATTTCCGTACTTGGACGACTGGCTCCTTACCGCCCCCACCAAGCATCAACTAGTTCAGACCAGGGACGCTACCATCAGTCTATGTCACCAGTTGGGCATAACAATAAACTGGGAAAAATCTGCTTTATTGCCCTCACAGCATGTCACCTTTATAGGAGCAGAGTTGGACACCATTCGAATGCGAGCATTCTTACCACAAGAAAGGATCACAGTATTACAACAACACATACACATGCTGATGCCCCTGAAACAAGCAAAGGCAAGACTGGTCCTCCAACACCTAGGAAACATGGCAGCAACTATCATGTTGGTTCCTCTAGCGAGATTACACATGAGACTTCTTCAATGGCTCCTCCTTTGTCCAGTGGTCTCTCCAAAGACTCCCACTATCTCATCCCATCTTGTGCAAGCAGGATCTCCGTTGGTGGCTGTGCACCAACAATTTGAACGGGGGAAAGCCCTTCGTTCCACCCGTCCCTTTTGCCACGGTGACCACGGACGCCTCCCAGATGGGGTGGGGGGGCATTATCTCTGCAGGACAGTCCAAGGCACGTGGCAGAAACACGAGCTGCATTTGCATATAAATGTCCTGGAGATGAGAGCAGTGCTTCTTGCGTTGCAGGCACTTCAGAAAGTTCTTCCTCTAGGGACTATTGTGATACACTCGGACAACATGTCAGTAGTGTGGTATCTCAGCAAGCAAGGGGGAACCCGGTCTTACCCTCTATGCAGAGAGGCTATGCGAGTGTGGCATTGGGCAATAGCTTCCCAACGGTTTCTGGTGGCAATGCACATTCCGGGGAAGTCCAAAGTAATAGCGGACAGGCTAAGCAGAGCAATCCTTATGCCTTACGAGTGGTCCCTGAATCGCCTGGTTGCAGAGCGAATCTTCAGCAGATGGGGTCAGCCTTGCTGCGACCTTTTTGCCAGCCCTCTCAATGCGAAATGCAGCAACTACTTCACGCTGATCCCTCCACAGGGGGAATCACCCAGGGACACTCTGGTTCATGATTGGCCCTCCGGTCTGCTTTATGCTTTCCCTCCATTTCCCCTCCTGTCAAGGGTGATCCAGAAAGCACAATCCTTGGGAAGCAGAATAATTCTGATTGCCCCACACTGGCCTCGTCAAGTCTGGTCCCCTTTCTTCAACCATATGTTGTGGACACTCCTTGGATTCTGGACCCTCAACCAGATTTACTGACTCGCATGTCAGGACAGTTCCACCCCTCTCTGAGGACCCTCCGATTGACAGTCTGGCTACTCCACTTCCATCGCTAGTCAGATGTCATACTTTTTCACTGTAAGTGGTCCACATATTATCGTCCTGTCATAAGCCATCCACTAGAAAGATTTATTCTAGCAAATGGAAAAGGTTCTCTATCTGGGCACATACTAGGGGCATTGATCCTTACACATCTCCAATAGATTCAGTTCTGGAGTTCTTGTCTATGCTGTTCTATCAGGGGTCCGCATCAGCCACCATCAAAGTTCAGCAAGCGGCAATATCTAATTTCCACGTAGCGAATGATGAATGAACCTAGTCTCATGGCACACAGATTGTGCAAAGCATTCCTTAAAGGTACTCTGTTACTTCGTCCCCCATTGTCCGAACCGATCATGCCCTGGGATCTCAATTTTGTTCTACAAGCCCTTACTCTACCACCGTTTGAACCTGCAGCTACCTGTGAATTAAAATTCTTGACATGGAAAACAGCATTCTTAACAGCAGTCACTTCAGCGAGGCGGGTTTCGGAAATTCAAGCCCTCTCCATCAAGCCTCCATATTTAATCTTCCATAAAGATAAGGTCTCTCTTAGACCAAACCCCTCGTTCCTTCCTAAAGTGGCTTCCGTGTCTAACATAAATCAGTCCATTGAACTGCCTGTTTTCTTTCCCCACTTTTCTAACAAGGCAGAATTTAGATTTCATCAATTGGATGTACATAGACAGTTATGCTTCTGTCTACACCGGACAAAAGATATCCGGAAATCTGACCAACTCTTAGTCTCCTTTTTGGAAAACCAATTGGGTTCTCCAGTATCCAGGGTCACGCTGTCTAGATGGATAGCCAGTTGTATCTCTTTCATCTATCAGGCAGGAGGTAAAAATTTGCAATTTCCAGTCAAGGCACATTCTACTTGGGCTGTTTCTACATCCACAGCCTATCAAGCTAGATTGTCAATGGATGATATATGTGCTGCAACTACTTGGGCTTCTCCTCACACCTTTGTTTCTCATTACAAATTGGACGTGGTCTCCAGGGGCAGATCTTCCTTTGGCTCCACAGTTCTCAGGAGTATTTTCCTATGAGCCACCCAGGTTGTAGGTGCTAGGGACACTGTCCCACGGGTAAAAATGTAGGCGATATAGGACTACATAACATCAAGAAGTTATGTACTCACCATAACGTTCGATGTATGTAGTCCATCTTGCCTCACATTCTTACTTACCCTCCCACCTTCCCCCTGCCTGGAGGATTTGGAGGTTAGGTTGTCACCTGCAGAGTCCCTTTGATTAGTTTATTTTTTATATGGATGTGATGTGTGTATGGAGTACAAATGTTTTTTCGCAGCAAACTAGACCTGGAGATATGGAGCAATGTACCATGGGATACCCTCTTAGCCCAGCCAATGAGAGACTTTGAGTTAGTACAAATCGGCCGAGTCGGAGCCGATATTAGTCTCCAAACCCACGGGTAAGAATGTGAGACGAGATGGACTACATACATCGAACGTTATGGTGAGTACATGACTTCTTGTTCTTTGAGTCTTGCTTCATACCTGTTAAGATTAAATTGCAGTGTCTCTAGTTTTGTAATTTGGGTATTGGTTAACTCATATTTCTCCAGTTCTGCTTGTTTATCTTGAATGAAAGCTGCTGATTTCTCTTCTTCTGGTTTGAAAAACTCTATTAGCAAGCGCATGTAGCAAAAACTAGTCTCTAGGTTTATCTTTTGCCATCTTGCTAGTAGTTCTGGATATTGATTCCCATAACTGGGCATACATTTAATTCTCATTCCTCTCGACATGACTTGGTTGTGCATACTGGCTTCCGTGTGATAGCGCTGCCAAGTCAGCCTTTTGAGACGATATGCAGTATTCTCCACTTCGTTTATAATGGCATCAAAAGTAGCATCATCTGTGGTATCGATCAGATCGCTTTCATTTAAATGTTCAAAATTCACCTGTAACAGGGGGTTAACTGCTCCTCCCACAGGCCCTGTTCCCATACTCGATGACATAAACATAAGTGCAGTCTTCATTTTGTCAGTTCCCGTCTTGTCATTTACGTTAGAATTATCTGCCATGTATAGTGAGTATATACCAAACAAAGGACAATACAAATAAATGTATTACTCACTATTAAAGTAGCGACAAGTAAAAAAATTGAAAGCTATGTATATCAAGCCGCTACTCCACGGCTCAGCGGTTTGATGTGTTAACAATGCCAACATCTGTTGTATCGTATACCATCTGTATCTCACGACAGAAACATTGTTTTATTATATTGGGACTGGATATTTATTTGAAAGGAAAAGTTAAGCATTCTGAATTTTTATGATTTTATACCTCAATAAAAACTTTAGTTTTAAAGATGATTTAAAGAAGATTTATTCAAAGCTGCATTCAATATTGGTGTTGGCATTGTTAACACATCAAACAGCTCAGCCGTGGAGTAGCGGCTTGATATACATAGCTATGTATAGTACGATGGTTACCACATATGACTATAGACTTCAGTTTAAAATGTTTTCCATTATGTGGGAGAAGCACAAGATTTTTAGACTCTTAGAGGATCAGAGTTTTAATCTTGTAATGAGGTTCACATATGTAGATTGTGTTTGAAAGGAGGTTATATATTTTCTGGGAGTGTAATGAGTATGCAGACATTAAAATTTCCCTGCAGACTATTTAGTCAGATATGCTGGGTAAGCAAATTGGTGTAAATAAGGAAATTATTTTTTGAGCTATGATACAGAATCAGAATAGCCTAGACATTGTAAGACCTTGCTGAGTGTAATTATTGTGGCTGCCAAAAAAGCAATTACTAGAAAATGAAAATAAGTCTTCACCAACTGTATTGGAAGTAGTGAATATAGTAACAGATGTAAAACAACTGGAAATGGGGTCTTTAGAAAAGGGTAGGAGTAAATTATATAGACAAAATGGGAATTGTGGAAACAGTACATGCAGAAAATCATTCTGGAGGAGGAATGAGGGCTAAAACGAGGCAGGATTTGAATGAGCTATTTAATGTTTGACAATGAATGGATATTTATAAGTGATGTATAATGTTTGTAACTAAAAATATGTCAATATGGTTTGCTTTTATTTATATAAATGTATGATTCTCTTGTCATAACTGATCATTTAATAAAGATGTTTCTATAAAACATCTATCCTATCCAGCTCTTATTTTCCTTTTTTAAGACAGTGTAGTATGCCAATTTCCAAAGTTACCTTAACCAGATGGATCTTTGATTTATATCGCCTTTGCTTATTCCCTAAAAGGATTTTCTTTCCCTATTAAGCCCAAGGTGCATTCCATCAGAGAGGCTGCTACTTCATTTGCCTTTTTCACTCTGGCATCTATTGAGATTTGTGCAGCAGCAACCTGATCTACTACTTATACTTTTGTGTCCGATTACAAATTGGGCATTCATTCTAAGCCTAGATCATCCTTTGGTTTCACCATTGTGAACTGTTCCCTCCTAGGTCCACCCTGTTACTGGCTGGAGACTCCATCTCACAGGTTGAGATGGAGGGAAACAAAAACATTGAATACAAAAGTTAAGTACTTACCATAAAGGTAGGTCTGTGTTGTCAGTTTCCATCCTTCTCAACTATCCTTCCTTCAGTTCGCCCTTGAAATTGTCAGTATTGTTTGTGGCTCTTGGTTGTCTGTGTGGACCAACCCCAAACTGCTGTGTGAGGGGGCTCTCCTTGTGTGTCCATTGCCTTTTATGTTGATACCGTTGTTTTTCCCTTTGTTGTTCCAGGTGCAAGATTGGGGCAAACTTCATCTAAGGAAAGTCCATTAGAGATGGGAGTTACAAGTAGAGGCTGAGCTCCTGGACTGAAGATTCTTAAGGTGCAGGCATCTGATCAGACTCTGATATGGTAACCCAGAGGTTGAGAAGAATAAAAGAAGACAATGCAGATCTGTCATTACATTAAGTACATCATTTTTATTTTTCTCACATGGGCAGCATTCAAAAACACTAACAGCTCTGTGGTACTACTCGTACTACTAAATAACGATTTTCTGTAATTGTTCTACCACTGACATTAATTAAACCTGTCCACCAAACTGTTTGTGTGTGAATGGTAAGGGGTAAGCTTTTAACTGTTTTCAGCAGGTCTGACATGAAGTTAGGACCTCACCTGCTGACAATTTTCAGCAAAGCATTTATCAACTTCACTGTCTCATGATCCAAAGGCACTGCCTTGGGGTACCTAGTAGCATAGTCTACCTACCACAAAGCTGCATCTGTTACTTGTGCCACTTGCGGTACTAAGACACCGCAAAATATCCAGGACTACCATTTGCAATGGCTCCTCAATAAGAGAACTAAATCAAGGCATTATCTCCTGCCTTACCAATCCTCTGTTACTGCCCACATATATTGTAGTATTGTTTCACTTCTTTTTCAACAGTTGGCCAATAGAAAGTTTTCATATGCTTGTGTTTTGTATCCTTCATGCTCAGATGACTAGAAAATTCCATATCCTGTTACCAGAAGTGCCCATTGGTAGGTCTTTAGTACTGCACTAGTGAAGTGATTCTACCACTTCTAAATTTCCCTTAAGGACTCCACTCTGTATATAATAAACCATTGTCCCAGTCAGGAGCCTCCCTGGCCATCTCCATATGGTAAGAATATGAGAGCTGTGCCTGTGTAAGTGCCAACTCCACTTTTGTAGTCCCTTCTAATGGAAGTGTGGTATCTTTTGACACGTGTTGCTCATGTTTAGGATTGTGTTACTGCTTGTCTCTTTTGTTTTTATTTTATGTATCCTTTGTTGACTGGCCTAGTCCCACTTGCTAGTAGCCTCTTTTCAGGGTAGATCTGAGGTGGTATTTGTACTACAAGGGAAAATTTAGCCAGGGATCTGGCAAAGTCCTGTATTCTTTAGTTTTAAATAATTTGCTCAAATAAGTGTCTGGAGGTAATGGGGATGACTTTACTACATCACATTTACTTTTCTCTTTATTTAAAGATGGGGGATGTATATTTTACAGTGAATGAATTTGTGTTCGGTATAAATTTGGGTATAAAAATGTAAGTAGAATACAGTGGGAAAGACAACAGTAGAAATAAAACAGACCTGTCTTTGCTGGAGAACATATAAATCATCATTCAAAAAAGCCTTATTAGATAAATTCAGTATTGATTGGTAAAACAGTATTTATGTTTGCCAGCAGTAGTTGACAAGGAATTATTGCTGATATATTTTTTTTTCATTTATATGGGTTTGATGTCCCCTGTCTGGGCCTGTGATCAAGGAGCCTAAATCCTCATCACTGACACTGGAGAGGGACGTTCACTTGGAATAAAAATAGATACTCACAGTATTTCCAGATGCAGCTGTCTGCATGAAGCACAATTTTCCGTAAGAGCACACAGGAAGCAGACTCAAGTTCGGGGTCTGGATTTCTCTCTCTCTCTCCCTCCAGCTCTGCGGTAAGACTCCTTACTGGCACAGCTATAGAGCTGAGTTCTCAGCCGAGTGTCCAAGCCAAGTCCTCCAGCACCCTCTCTGTGAATCCAGTGCTTCATGTCCCTACTGAAAACAGCTAAAACACGTACTCTTTGAGATTTGATTTTCACACACACACACACACACACACATACATACACATACACACACACACACACACACACACACACACACACACACACACACACACACATACACATACACACACCTGGGAAAGGCTGGAGCAGACTGCCACCTGACACTCCAGAGCCAGCTACTCTAACGGTCTTACAAGGACACTCAGAGGATCCTCCCGAACATCTACATTTATGGTAGGTACAAAACTGTACTTTATACTGAGTGAAATTAATATTCATACAAATGGTAGTTTTGACCAAGGCAGTAAGGCTTTCAGGAGTGGCCACAGAGTCACCAAATGGATACAAGTACTCTCAAAGATTAAAATATTTTCTAAAGTTCCAGCCACAATGAAAAGTTTAAATATATTTAATAATAAATGGTAAAAGACCATGAAAATCTATCTATTTACAGTAAACACCAGAGTTTCTGTCACAGGAACTATTAAAATAACATTGGTAATAGATTCACACAGGTGCAGAAAAACAGTACTTAACTAATCTCACTATATTTTCTTGACTGATCTAAAGAATTTCTATTCCCTGGTCACTTACTAGAGCAAGGAAAGATAAAGTAGGTGAGTGATCCTTCTATGTCGGGTTCCAAAAAGTGTGCTGTGAGACTTTGATCTCATCTAGTTTTAGAAAACATTATTTCAGTGATGGATTACAGAATGACATCGCATACATCTGGTCATCTGACTTTTGGTGCCCATGCCACTCCCTTTCCTAGCAACTGACCCAATTTTGAACATGTCAGTAATACACACACATAGAGCTTTGCTAAGATCTGTTGCACCTTCTGTAACTCTTAAAACACTTCCACTCTTCCTAAAGGAGTTAATAAACCATTCTCTGGCACAGACATTTCATCTCTGGTTGCAGTCAGAACTGTTAGATACAATCTTTATGGCCTAAATTAAGTAATTTTATTTCTTTTCATTTTTGAAAGTTAGCTGGACTGAGATTATTGTCTCCTCTTCCATTATCCTCTGTTAACATATGTACATTTCCTCAGTTACAGCAGTACAGTTTGATATAAATGTATATTTATTTTCTGTCCAGCAGGACACACTGTTGTTACAATTTTAATACAAACAACTTTGCAAATACATTTTCAACACAAGCATCTGTACAAATCAGTTTGGTATACAAATGACATAATTCTTTACAGAATTCCAACTAGCTGTGCTGGCATATGTTACACATCCACTGTCCTACTTCTACTAGCATAGCTGACAATACCTCACGTCATAACAATGGGGTTCTGTATTAAACCCGGTAAAAAGAGGAGTTTTGTATGTAAATAAAGAGAAAGGAGGTTTAGGGTTATTTACCCACTGGTATATACTGCTTCATTAATTTTGTACACAGTCACAGTGTTAAAGTGGATAAATGAAAAATATGAGAGTTTAGTAGTAAATTTGTATAAATACGAGTATTACAATAACTTATGTCTTAACCCAAGCAAAACCAAGCTCATACTATTCACTCCTAGGAAGAATACCTCAGTAAAAATACCTCAGTAAACAAAGCCAAATTCACCATACTTTCTCAAAGTAACACCATAATTTGAGACAATTTCACATACAAAAATCTTAGGAGTAATAGACGAACACATGACATTTGATTTGTACATACACTGTAACATCATCAAAATTTACCAAAAGCTAGGCATCCAATATAGGCATAAATTCTTCCTCACTTCCACCACTAAACAAGTTCTAGCTTCCCCTTATCTACTACCGTTGTACGGTTCTCCACTGCTTACCAACCTTCAATCCTGTCTAAAAGCTAAACTTGAGTCTTGCTATAACAAAATCACCAAATTCACTACTAACACCAAACATCTTAACCATCATTGTACACCTCTATACTCTCTGAACTGGCTAGAACTACCTGATTACATTTCCTACCTGCAGCTAACACTGGCACATAAAATTATCTTTAAACCATCAAACTGCCATGCTCTCAACCCATTTTTCGGTTTCTACCATCCATCTAGGCCTCTCAGATCCAAGAATGAAAACTTACTGACTGTACTAAAACCAAACCTGCCAGCTGGTCAACTTCTCTACTCCTGTTCTGTAGCCAAAGCATGAAATACCCTACCATTAACTATAAGGACTACTCAAAACCTTGACGCTTTCAAAACCTCACTAAGAGACTACCTATCTTGCATCTGGATTTGCACCTGCACCTCACCTCCCCCTCTTAAAACCCAACCTCCTCTGCTGAATGCAGACATTGGTGTCTATTTACTATGTATTAAGATCATCTGTAAGATCTTACTTTTCCTACAGTCAGAAACAATTATGAAATGTGTATTGTACTTACTTCTGTCACGCCTTACCATTGTTATTTTTGTTACTTCACCTGTAATGTATCCAATTGGTAATATGTTACCCTCTGACATATATATACTCAAGAATTTAATTCTTTGTATTGTTTTCACTAACTGTCTATTCTGTGTGATCATGTTATGCAAGGAGCTTTTCTCCCTGGGCCTCTACTAAAAATGGGCTCCCCACGTCGCAATGGACTACTTTGGTAAGCAAATGCAAATAAATAAATACATAAATGATAAATTTTGGGGTATGGTAAAAAAAGAGCAAAAGAAAAAAAAGAGTGTATAAATGAAGAAATAAAATGTTATCAAAAACATTTTGTGGAACATTTAGTATAGAACAAGATAAAAGTATGATATAAGAATGTAATAATAAAACATTGCTATGAAAAATGATGGAAAAATTTAACAAATGAAAAAAAAAGGATAAAAATAATAAGCAAATGATGTAATCAGAAAGCAGAATATCAACATTTTTTGTGGGGAGACAAACAAATTACCAGCCAAAAGAAATATGTCATATAAAAAGAAAAGAGATAGAATACATTTATGCTGTAAGATGCAACTACTGATCATCTGTTTTTGAAATGTAAAAAAGTTATGGAAAGGCGGCCTTCCCACGGCCCAAACTGAAGTGAACTACTTTGTAAGTAATACCCTAATAGTTGCAGGCTTAACGATAATTATGCCTGATGCAGATCCTTCTCAGGAGTTATTTTTCCTCACCCAGGGTAAAAGTACAGGTCTTTGTTGTATTCCTGAGCAGCTGCAGTCTCAAGCTTAACCCATCATTACCATTGTGCAACCATAATTAGTTCCCCTCACGTAGATTTTGTTCCTTACTTTGTGTGTAAGTTTAGATCGTACACACTCCACTTGGTAGCGCTAGTAACATTTAACCTCAGAGCCTTGGCATGTACTAGAATCGGTGAGTTCCATTTGCCTGTGGAATCTGCTATGATGGTTTATTTATACATTTGCATAATATTAGGTACTCTTAGCACTTTTACATTCTTGGCCTGACAAGCAGATTGTCTTAATGTCAGGTAAATTCTCCAAACATTTCAAAAGTAGAAATCTGGTGTAAAATAAATGCTTAGTTCTGCACTGAAATCACTAGCACGATCTTCTGTCTTTTTTTTTTTTTTTTTTTTATTTTTCTGTGTTCTCCAGACTTTTTTCCTGTAAGCAAGGGTGAGGAAAATTGTAGTGACCTTGGTTTTCACCTCTGTTTGTGTGCATCTGACGGTGAGCATCTCTTACTCATACCGCTGCTACTTCTCTCATTCTCTCTCTGTGTGCAGCTTTGGCCTATTACTGCTGATGCTACCTTTGTACCTCAAGCTGCTTCATTTTCATAGATACTTTGATCTTGAAGCATTTCAACTCCAGCTGTAGTTTCTGCAATATATGCTATATTTTTTAAATCTCGGGGGTGGGGTGGGGGTGTAGTTTAGTAATGTTGCCAGGTTGAATGGACTGAAATTTGACTGCATGCAAGGTAACTTTCAAGTCATCCTTGGTTTGAATAGTATGTGAGAGTCCCCTTGATTTATGCTCTTTAAGCAGTTGTACCACAGACATTTTTCTGTACTCTTCAGTGCTCATTTTGCCTGTCTTACTATTTTGTTGTGTTTAAAAAAAATGCTGTCCAAGGTATGCTTCTGTACCTTTACCTTCTGGATGGAACAGTACATGTCCTTTTGGTGACTGTTTTATTTTGCAGTTTTGAGCCTAGTTTACAGTTGATCGCAGTTCATTTACCTAAGCTGAAAGCTCATCTGTATATTCCAGTGTGAGACACTGGAACACATGTACTTTATCTGTAAATGTATTTTCTCTAAGTTTGTGCAAGCTCTGAGGCAATATACTTCTAGTCTGAGGGTGTGGAGACTCACGTTTCTATATCAGAGATGCAGGAAAGGCTGCCACCTTGCAAAAAATGCATTTTTAAAAACTCACTGCTGATTGTAAATATACAGTGAGTCAAGCGATTGGCAGCAAGCTACTTACATTTGAGTAGCTGATGTTCGAGTTACTAGAGTGGATCCTAGACACAGTACTGCTAACAATTAATGTATGATGGGCAGGAGTTATGGTCTTGTGAGTTGCAGTTGTAGCCCTGAATATTACATGATGTCGCCATTCAGCTTGACTGGTTCTTACTATGCTTATAACAAAAGAAAATCCTTAAGAAGCTCAGCCACATCATCCATTGCTGGTTGGAGACTGCCAATGTCCCCCATTAAGTAGACTTTCTTACCATATCCCATATTCAGACCCATCTAATACAACAAAGATTCACTTTCCTATGCACTCCTAAAATGAGCCAATTGAAACATAAACAATACTAGCTGAAACGAAATAGTCTTCTCCATAAGGCAGATGCCAGCAGTAGCGTTTACTAGTTTCAACAGTTACCTTTATAATTTAAAAATAACAACCAGCCTAACTGTTTTTGAAACTGAATATTGGTACATCTGTATATTCTTGGCCATTGAAGCTGAAAGTAAAAGGTTTAGGGAGACAATAACATTTGGGAAAATCACACTAGCTACCCCTATCTAACTGCAGTGGTGGTGCTGCAGTAGCGTTGTCGCCTCACAGTAAGACGTTGTCCTGTTCGATTCTCAGCTAAAGCGTCTTCTGTGGGGAGACGTGTGAATGGGCGTACCTTCGTTGAAGGTTGTGCATCAGGGCTGTCAACTTGGCACTTAAAATTCTACTGCCAATCATTAGCGGACCGGAGTTCCACTGTGGCGACCCCTAACCGGGAAAAGCCGAAAGACACAACACTAGCTACCCCTATCTGAAAAGTTACTTTAACCTTTCTAAGTTTTGTATGATAAACAGTTGCAAAACATTCATAAGAAGGATATGTAGATAATGTACCTAGCGGGCATATCTACAGCTAGTTGTGATGAATAAGCATCAGTTGCCTGAAGCATAACTTGAAAGTCTGATACAATACTGAGTTTATTCCTGATTGACCTAGAATTACATAATACAGCTGTTAATAATGCAGTAGTGGACAGATTCCACTGATAGGCCTGAGATGGTAACTCCATGCCCTAGGTACTTATGACAGACAAAGACCCCATCCCTGTGGCATTTCATTCTTACTTGTGGTGGATCACCTTAATCCTTATGCAACCCCTCTTAGCCAGGGCACACAGGAAAGGAGCTCATCCTAACCTTAGCTCTGTGACTCTCTGACATCCCCAGTCTCCCATATTTAAGGGAGATGAGGGGATCAACATACAAATAACAAAAAAGAGGTTCCTGGGATAAGAGAACCTCGTAATTGTAGCCTATCCCTAATAACACAAACTGGACACAAGCAATCAAACTGCCGAAGCAGATGGGTATAGAGAGAACAAAACTTAAGTGTTGTAGTTTGTAATCTCTATTCTGCTGTACAGCTTCAGAAGTGGGGAAGAAACAGAAGCCATAATTCTGTAAGATTAATTCATTGCTTCCCACGCAAACATACTAGTCGTACGTATTTTGGTTACAGCCCCCGAAATGTGGCAAACACTGCTACTACTACAAATTCAGACCACAGCTTAAAGATTTTCTATCTCAGCAAGCCAAATACAGTTGAAACACTCCTGGCCATATCATCTAAACTCCACCTTCTTCTACAGTCTCATTTCTTTCAAACAGAATTAGACCACTGTATCTGTAGATATTTATGTAGCAAAATAGTCACCATTATTGTTGTTTTCTCTTTTCTGGGTTTGATTTGGTGTCTTTAATTGTAGTTAAAGGTACAGCTATGTACATCTAACATTTAATTTCTTATTGCTTCTTCTTTGTCTACACATTCTGTGCAGTGTCTCCCTATTACATCTACAGTGTTATTTCTGTTGCACTATACTAACCATGCTGAACCTGAAAAAAGATTGTTCTGATCAGTGTTGTACCTTTGTGAACAGACATACACATGCAAATAGAAATGTCGACTAAGTTGCTGTGCAGCCTGTACAAGCATGCTCTTCGTAGAGTTCCCTATACCATAGGTATGAGAATGCTTGTCAGTGTCTTCAAATTTTTATTTCTAAAGTACTGGTATAGATGCATGCCTCAAACCAAGAGATAATGTGCGCCTTAGTATCTGATACGAAAGTGTACCATTTCAAAAGCAGTACTTTTCATTAGAAATATTTAGGGGGAAATTTATCGTGTTACTACCAGTAAAAACACCTTGTTTGCTTTTTTGTTTTATTTTTCAGGCATTTGGAGTCTTACAGTTAGTTACCATGTGGCATTAGAACAGTTTTTGGTTAACATTCCATAAATGCATTAATCTCTACTAGTAACATGTAAAAATAGTTAATTTTTCATAAATACACTTTCCAGAATTGGTACCGACTACTATTCTTCATACAATCCTTTTCTCTGTGAATTCAGAAACTGTTTGTTGTGTCTTTCAGCTTTTCCCGGTTAGGGGTCGCCACAGCGGAACTCCGGTCCGCTAATGATTGGCAGTAGATTTTTGCATGCCGAGTTGCCGGCCCTAATGCACAACCTTCAACGAAGGTACTCCCATTCACACATGTGACACAGAAGACGCTCTAGCTGAGAATCGAACAGGACAATGCCTTACTGTGAGGCGACAGTGCTACAGCAGCACCACCACCGCAGTTCTAATTTAAAATATACAGTCACATCTTTGCTGTCCAGGCCTATATGTAAATATTGTCAATCTGGAGCTGTAGAGATGCATCTGTTTTCTCCTCAGTCAGGTATGCTTCCTACTCTTAAGTAGTTGCCTGGTTTGCTTTTTATTTTTAGAACAAAATACATATAGTCGGAGACTTGTACTACCTAGTGATATACAGCATCAGAGCTAATAATTGACACTGCCACTTAATTCTGCTTAATGAATTTGTGCAAATCCCCAGTGTTCAAGGGCCACTGCTGTTTTGTTTGTTGTGACTGTGTCTGTGTTGCAAGTATTTGCTAATTTTGGGTGTGTGTTTTTCCTTGTTAGATGGAGTTCAGGAGCCACTGCTTTTGGGTTGCAGGTGGGTGCACGTGTGTGTGGTTTTGGAGCCTGTAATGGAGACATGGCATAGTACCCACTATAAGTGAACATCACCAGTACAGTCATAAGTGAACTTCATGCTCACTGTTGGATCCTTATCTCAAAACATGCAGTATACTAGCAAAGATATTTCGGGAGAGGAAACAAGTCATCTTATCATGAATCAGTATGGTAAAATGTTTGAAATCAGATTATGGGCAAATATTTACACGCTGGGCAGAGAAAGTATACAAACATACATAGTAATCACAAAAGGGATAGCGAAGGCGAAAAATGAATAAGTAATGCGTAAATGAGTACATATGGCAGTGCAATGGGAAGCAGTTTTGGAGGGATGTCAGAATGCATTTTTTTAGGTGTGTGATGGTCAACTGGAATGTGTCATCAGAAGGTGCATGGGGGGGCAAGATGGTGAGCAGTTAATGGCAGTTTTTAGCTCTGCTTCATTTTAACATTTTCAACATGATTTTTACTAAACAAACTTAGAATGTTTCAAAACATGACGGATTTATAATTGAACATCTGCTGAAAGATTTACTACAAAAAATAAGGGTGAAACTCTTTTAAATGAGCCACTGTAAACCCATTGTACAGGAGAGTACTATGAAAAAAGGTGTACAGGCTATAGTATACTAAGTAATATCGGTGAAATATCTGTAAAGATAAATTAGAAAGCAAAATTGAGCATTTTAAAGAGGAATATAAAAAACAAGTTCAAGTGCTGAGTAAATCCCTAAAACAACAATTGTCACAAATATTGATTATAGAGGAGGCAATGTCTAATTTTGATGGAAGATTATTGAAAATGACACGGCATGTCTTCTGAAACAAAACAACTTATTCCATGGAAAAAATAGAAGACTTAGAGAGCAGATCTGGATGGAATAAAATTAAGGTTTATGGGAGTCCTGGAAACAGAGGGAGACAATATAATTCAATCCCTTAATACCTGGCTGCCTAAAACTTTGAACATACCTGAAGCTTTACCCTTTCATCGAAAGGGCACATAGATCGCTTAACTCGTCTTTAAAAAAAAAAAAAAAAAAAAAAAACACCACCAAGGTCAGAGACCGTAATATCTTTCTCAAGTCAAGATAAGATTCAGTCTTATAAACTGCATGGACTCATTATCCAGTTAAAATCAAAGAAAAGACTGTAAGGTTTGACATTGACTATTTAACATTAATGATTTCAAAGAGAAAGGCATGTGTGCCACTTATTAAAACCTTAAAGAAAAGAGTATTAAAGCATACATCTTGTTTTTAGCAAAAATAAGGATTCTCCTTACAAAAGAAGAGATGTAACACCTTGGACGATTCAATGGACCTTGTAGAGAAAAATTAAAATCCTAGAAAAAACAAAAGAAATGGACAGAAATCTATCCACTTCTTTGAAGAGAAATGCAGCAAGAGATGGTTAAACAGTAAAAAAAAAACTGAAGGACAAATAAATCAATGTATTTCATGGTTATAAATTCTTATTAATTTAAAGAAGTGCTTGAATACTTATGAATAGGTGTCGAATGTTCTTTTTACAAGGTAAATCCTTTCTTTCTTTCTTTCCCTACTTCAAATGGTTACTAGTTCCCTTTTTAAAATGTTAGACTTTGATTATTTAGCTATATATGAAATTAAAGCCACTTATTTTAATTTAGAATTTAAAAGGTTAAACTGTTCACTTTATTCATAGAGTTAATCATTATTATGATGAAACCTATGTTAAGTGGCACACTTTCTACTATCTTGGTATAGATCTGAGAATCGAACATTGCATTATACTATTAAGTATAATGCAAGATGCAATAAATGACACTAAAAAGGCATGTTAAGTAACATTTTGGGTTCTTAAAATGGTCTAGAAGTGTGCTTCTGATAGTATACTTGACATACAGTAGCACCCAAGAAAGGCATACTATGTTACAAAGTATAAAAAATATAGATTTTTGCATATATAAACATTACTATTGGAATAATGTCAAATAATTAGAGTAATATTCACACCTTTACAAGTTAAACCTGTTTCACACACAACTGTCATTCTTAAAATGCAAGTTTTTATGCTGTGTCTCCTTTAAAAAAATGGCAGTCTGCTTTAGATTAAACATCTCCTACAAATAGTGCTTGCTGAATCATTGATTGTTTCTTTAAGAGCAATGGCTTTTTAGTGGTTTGGACACTTTGAGATGTCCGAGCATTTTTGTGTGAATAGTAACTGATGGACTGTTCATTTCAAGCCCATCAGCTTGAAACAACTTAGAGTCATGAGCACTTTTGTGATGCTGCAGGAGTTCAGTAAATTCTAAGAACTGTCCAGGTTACTACTACCTGTCAAAAAGTAAAAATCATAATTTCAGTCATATGCAAAGATATCAAAAATGCAAATTAGGTAATAAGCAAACAAGAGCGATTTGCATTCTAAACCACTGTCAGTTCTTACATAGTCCTGAATGGTTGCCACTGGTAGTATACTATACATGCAGTAGCACCCAGGAAGGTTATGCTGTGTTCTAAATAAAAGGGTAAAAAATATAGATCTGATGTCATTATAATTCGTTCCTCAATAGATGGGTTCGGATCTGATCCTCAGATCCGTGGGTTTGGATCTGAAACTCTGATCCGACTTGATCACTTTGTTTTTCAATCTAGGATCTGTCTCTTGAGCTCCTCCCTTTACCCTTAATGCCCTGATCACAGCTTTACCTCAGATGTCATTTGCCACTCTTGTGATTGGTTGGGATTTTGTGTTTTCGAGCTTGAAGTTTGAGTGGGATATGTTTTTGAGTTATTACTAAATCTCTTGGATCTGACCTTGTCTGATCTTGCTACTGCCAAGGCTGAAAATGTTTCTGATCTAGCTTCAGATCCTGTTACATGTCCGAGCAGGTCTCCTCGGATCCGGTCTCTGCGCTTCTCTCCTGAGCTGGTTTCTCTGGGATTGAAGTCCCCTTTCTTGCAGGAGACTCCTAAAAACACTTCTTGTCCTCTGTCAGCATCCTCCTCTATCAGGTCTTCCCAGAATATTTCTGAATATGATTTGCATAGGATGATTAGAAAGTTTCTTAGAGCTCGGATCCAGATGGGGTGCTTCAGGCTCTGTCCCCCATTGGAACCGTGAGTCTGCAACCTTCAGACTCTTTCGTGAGTCTTTCTCCAATCCAGTCTGTAGTTTTGGAGCTGTTGGATCCGAAGATCCTGAGAGTTGAGGTGTTTGATCTGAGAATTTCCCTTCCTCAACTCCAACCCCTTCCCCGATCTATTTGGCTTGGAGTATTTTGGATCAGTATGAGTCTTGGAGCCAAAGCGTCAGAGTTAGGTCCCGGGGAGTGATTTCGACTGCGAGGATTTTGGAGCCATCACTCCCCCTCAGTGCATCGGAGTTGACAGCTATGGTCTGATCCCTTCTCAGGGATGGAACCCGGGAGAGTGGAAGTTGGCTGATCCAGGAGATTTGGCTCCGGGGAGGCTGATTTCCATTTCTTCTGGACCTTTTGCCTTTGAGGTTGTGGAAGAGGTTTTCTCCCATCCAGGGGGTCCTTCGACTATCACCTCTTTGGATCCTATTCCCATCCCTCATCCGGATCTCACTGTTATGTCTCATCATCTTACTCCACAAGGACTGCTAACCACCAAGAGCTTCCATACAGTCCTTGCACAGGGATTTCCCCTTTCTTCTGACTCCTCTCCAGAGTATCCCAATGAGGAGGTTCCTTGGAAGAAATGGTGCAGAAGGAGGTATTTATGTTCCCCTTAGGGGTCATTGACAAAAGACACTGATTTTGATGAAGGAGAAGAGTCCCCTAGATCTCCACCAGAAGACTTCTCATTTGGAGACATTTTAGAAACCCTGTGCCAGAAAGGTAAATGGTCTTCCCAGAACCCTTCTCAGGAGGAATTGGTGTAGTTGGTCTGGCTGCAGCAGCCATGAAAAAGAAGCTAGCCAAAAGAGCTCAACTTTTCATGCCCCTAACAGAGAATCTCTGGTCTTGGGACAGATATGGGAAACAAGTATATGCATCAGTGACCTTTGCTTTATGATCATCGAGTTACCTGGCACATTTTACTAGGTTACAGAGAGACTTAATGAAGGAGATTTCTAACTTTACTCCTGGGTCAATGTCGGTGGAGACAAATGCTTATTCTTCATGACTGACCACCTTACAATCCATATCAAACACATCCATGAGGTTAATATCTCATGTGGCTGGAGGTTCCTCACTGAGTACAGATTCAAGCATATTCATTAGGAGGCATGGCTGGATGTGCTTGTGTGACTTTGCAAAGCCCTTTAAAGTGTCATTCTTCAGTGTTTCTTTTGATGGATCCTCCCTTTTTGGGCACACTGTTAAAGGAGCACTTTCCACTAGTGAACAAGGTGGAAAGAGTCTATCTGCCTAGAAATCTGTTTTTCTACCCCACAGAGATCATTCTCCAGGAATCAATGTAATAATAATAAAATGTGATTTTGAAAATATCAAGGGCCTTTTTAAGATTCATGCGGAGAATTTTCCCCAGTGGCAGAGGAGGAAATAATTATAATAATGGAAAACATTGCCCATGCGTCAGTGGAGGTCCGCAAAATCAAGGGACTTGAGATTCCTTCTCTGCCAGTCCCTTCCAGCATTCCTGAAAGATTGCCCAACTCTTTTCTCTCTAGACATTCGGCGGATACTTGTCTTTGCAGTCATAAGCCTGGGCAGCCATCACAAAAGACACATAGGTGCAAAGAATTGCATCTAGAGGATATTTTATTCCCTTTTTACAAAATCCAGTGAAGATGAGAAAAAAATCTTCTCTATGTTTCACCCTATCAGCAGGAGTAAGCAGCCCTAGAAATTCAAAAGCTTCCAGACAAGAGTCATCCAAGTAGCCTCACCAAACCAGAGAGGATCCAGTTTTTACTCAAGGTTCATTTTAGTGCCAAGAGAACAGGGGACCTGAGACTTATCCTCTATCTCAGTTACCTAAACAAATTCATAAAGAACTCCAAATTCTGGATGGTCAGCTTTCAGTCTATTCTACTGTTGATCCAGAAAGATGACTGGATGTGCTCTTTAGATCTGAAGGATGCATATTATCACATAAAAATGAACAGATGATCCTGAAGATTCCTTCACTTCTGGCTGGGAGCCAGTCATCATCAGTTTAGAGCCCTGAGCTTTGGTTTCACTACAGCCCCCAGAGTGTTCACCGGATGTGTAGCAGTGGTTGCATTTAAAATGGTATGGATTCAGCGTGTTTCCTTATTTAGATGGCTGGCTTCTCACTGCAGCAACCAGGCATTTGTTGGTAACAGCTAGAGATCATCTTCTTCAGTTGACTCACTTTCTAGGCATCGCAGTGAATCTTGCAAAGTCCAAACTTCAGCAAGTACAAGTCTGGGAGTCCATAGGTGCTCACCTAGACACAGTGAGTCTTCAAGTGTTCTTACTACAGAGTAAAACTCTGTCTTTAAGGTTGCATGTTAATCAAGTTCTGTCTCATCCTTTTCCTTTAGCCAGACTGGTCTTAAGAGCTTTGGGATCAATGGCTGCTGCAGTCACATTGATACCAACAGCTGGTTTTCACACGAGGATCCTTCAGTGGACTTTACAAGTATAGTTGTCCATTCTTCACCAACCTTTACAGTTTCCAGTATGATTGTCCAGGGTATGCAGGAATTCATTACTTTGGTAGATCCACTCCAAAGAGATTTGTCAGGGCCGCCCCTTTATCTTTTCCACCCAGTGCTACATTGACCTCAGACGCCTCCCAATTCAGGTGAGGGGGAATTACTTGAGACTGACTGTCCAAGACACATGGTGCTCAATAAAGACCAAGTTGCACATAAATGTCCTAGAGATTAGAGCAGTCCTATTAATGTTGCAGGCCTTCCAGGGCTCTCTCCCTTTGGGGGCAGTTGCTGTTCAAATGGGCAATATGTCTGTGGTTTGGTACATCAGCAAACGCGGGGAACCAGATCTTACCCTTTTTACCAAGAAGCAGTGAAAGTTTGGCAATGGGCAATCTCATCCAACTGTTTTTCTTATAGCAATGCACATTCCAGGGAAATCGAATGTGCTAGCAGACAGGCTCAGCAGGACTTTTCTGATCCCTCATGAGTGGTCTCTCGGTCAGTGGCAAACATGATCTTACTCCAGTGGGGTCAACCATGCCGCAACCTATTTGCATTTCCCCTCAACAACATCTGCAGTAGGTTCTTTGCCCTAATCCGATCCTCAAGGACTGTCACCAATAGATTCTGTAGCCCACATTTGGCCCTCTGGTCTTCTTTATGCCTTCCCTCTGCTACCCTTAATCCCAAAGTTTCTTCAGGAAGCTTTCAGGTTGAAGAGCAAAATAATCCTCATTGCCCCCCTTCTGGCCGCGGCAGATTTGGTTCCCCTTTCTGTGGTCATAACTAATATGTCTTCCCATGGACTTTGGACTCCAGTCCAGATAAACTTTCACACCCATCAGGCCTGACTCATCTGGACATTCTGGGTCTCAAATTGACCGCATGGTTTCTCCAATTCCAGTGATGGCTAGACATCCCAGGCTTTCATCTCCAGTTTGAATAATTTTGTTTTCATCCCAGAAGTCCTGTACAAGAAAGATTTATAAAAACAAATGTAAGAGATTTTTCTTATGGGCTCAGCAGAGAGATCTGGATCCTTTCTCCACTCCTGTTTCTGCTGTGTTAGAATTTCTAACATTTCTTTTCCAAAGTGGGGCCTGTTTCTCTACTATTAAAGTCCAGCTGGCTGCTATTTTCAATTTTCATGTATCCCCTTTGGCATCATCTAGGCTGTGTAATGCTTTTTTAAGGGTACCTTCTTACTTAGGCCACCTGTTAAGGACCCTGTACCACCTTGGGATCTTGTTTTACAGTCTAAAGCAATCACCCTTTGAACCCTCCACAAAACTTTACCTCAAGTTTTTTTTTTTTTTTGACAGGTTTTTCTCATTGCCATAATTTCAGCAAGACGAGTCTCTGAATGCCAAGCATTTTATTCAAAACCATCTTGCTTGGTCTTCCATATTGACAGGTTGCCTTGCATACAAATTCATCCTTCTTACCCAAAGTTGCATCTGAAGCAAATATCAGTCAAGTTATCAGATAGCCAGTTTTCTTCCTTAAATTTCAGAACAAAGGGAAACATGCTTCATTTGTTAGAAGTACATAGCTTTTCTTGATCTTCCCTTCATAGAACGAAGGAAATTAGAAAGACTGATCAGTTTGTCTCTTTTGCAAAGAACAAATTGGATAGGCCTGTCTCAAAAGCTACAGTAGCCAAATTAATAACTGATTGATTGTATCTCTTATGTATATTCCCTGAAAGGCTTGACCTTACCAAAACAACCAAGAGCTTATTCAGCTATGTGGCTACATCATCTGCTTTGGGGTCCAGAGCTTCCACTGATGATATTTGTGCAGCTTCCACTTTATCTAAAGTTCATACCTTTGTAGCTCATTATAAATTGGACATCATCTGTACATCATCTCCAGAAATGTGGTTCTGCTGTACTCCGCAATATCCTTCCATGAGGGCCACCCACGGTTACTGTACATGGGGACTCTTGTCCCATCCATTGAGGAACAAATGAAAATGACATCCGATATTTGTTATGTACTTACCATAACTATGCATCTGTGTTGTCCATTTTCATTCTTCCTCAACTTCCCTACCACCTTCCCCCTTCCTTGACTTTGGAGATAACCTGATCGAGTTTGTCAGGAACCATTGTTCCTGTTTGAGAACCTGTTCTATTACTTCTCTTCTTATTGGTGTTTGGTATATATTACCTATTTCCTAACATGGTTTAGAGGCAGCAAACTTAATCTGAGTTAAAGTAGTGATGAGGGGCATTGTAGGTGAAGGGGGGACCTTGAGAGCCGGATCCTAGACTGAAAAATAAAGTGGTTGAGTCAGATCTGAGGAAAAATGAAAATGGACAACAGAGACGCATAGTTATGCTAAGTTTGTTTTGTGTCTTTCGGCTTTTCCTGGTTAGGGGTCGCCACAGCAGAACTCCGGTCCACTAATGATTGGCTGTTGATTTTTACGTACCAGTTTGCCAGGCCTGATGCACAACCTTCAATGAAGGTACGCCCATTCACGCACTTCTCCACGCAGAAGACGCTCTAGCTGAGAATCGAACCAGACAGCATCTTACTGTGAGGCGACAACGCTACCGCAGCACCACCACCACGGGTACACGCATAGTTATGCTAAGTACATAACTTAAATTTTCTTACATATATAAAGGTTATTGGATTGTTGTCAAATAATTAGAGTAACAATTAAACTTCTACAAGTTAATCCTGGATCACACACAACTGTCATTCTTTTAATGCAAGCTTTTATTATGTCTCCTTTAAAAAAATGGCAGCCTGCTTTCTATTAAACATCTCATGCAAATAGTGCGCACTGAATCACTAAATGATATTTCGTTAAATGGAATGGCTTTTTAGTGGTTAACATATTGTGAAATTATTTTTAAGTGGTTTGAAAGGGTTTGAGGGATTGATGTATGATGTAGATTTGTCTTGGATTCACTCATGAATGTTTTTGTGTGAATTATAGCTGATAAACTTCATTTGCAAGTCCTTGTTATGAGGACTAGCTTGAAGCAGCTTAACATCATACGCACTTTTGTAATCCTGCAGGAGTTCTGAAAATTCTAAAAACTGTCCATCTTACTTCCCCCTGTCAAAGTAAATAATCATAATATTTTGAATTGTATCTGAAGATGTCGGTGAATGCAAATTAAATAATAGAATTGCATTCTAAACCACTGTCAGTTATTAACTAGCTCTGAATGCTTGCAGTATACCAAAAGGATAGTTTATATACTAGCAAATAGGATTGTGTGGAATTCACTAAAGGCTGACTTAAATGGAAGAATTACAAGCCAGTATATTGGTAAAACAAGAGACTGGGGCAAAGAATTGCATATACTACAGGCAAAAATATACACACTAAAGTTAAATCTAAAATCAAATGACACTGTCAGCCTGAACTTAATAAGTTGAAATTCTAAATCATAAAGTTTCGGTAAACCTGGAAAAACTTCAGGCATATTCAGTAAACCCTTTAAGCTTACATAAACTTACTCTTAGATCAAAGAAAATGAATAAACTAAAGCATATCAAAGAAATTATAATGCATATAAATAATAAAAAAGGGCAGACATTAAAGGTATTCTTGAGATCTTTAATGTATTTTATGAAAATATAAATAATACAAATAACCTAGATAATGATGATATAGTTGAAACTTTTCTAAGGAAAAATATAATAAAATAACAAGTGAACAAGTAAAAAGGTTATAGACTGTTCACTTCAGCATAAATAAAAGATCAAGTAAAAAAGTAAAAAAAAAATAATAAGTCTCCAGGCTTAGATGGTTTTATACCAGAACTATATAAAATACTACAGGATGTTGCAGTTAAAATGTTAGATCAGGTCTATAGAGAAATAAAAACAATGACTGAAGTCCCCCCATCATGGAAATATTCCCTTATATCACCTATTTTAAAGCAAGACAAAGATACTACAAAGTTTTCACCATGCAGACTCATTTCACCTTTAAATGTGGACTTTAAGGTGTTCATGTCCATTTTAGCTAACAGAATTAATCTGCTTATACCTGAAGTAATTAACACTGATCAAACTGGGTTTATTTTAAATAGACGAGTAGAGGATAACATGGTAAAAATACATACATTAATAGACTATGCAAATAAAAATTAAAAAAAAACTTTCTATCTTTAGTCTCAATTTAGATGAGGCTTTTGACTCAGTTAATTGGTTGTACCGGTTTAAAATACTTAGTGTATAATTTCTCACCTGAGCTAAATATATTCATTTCTAAGTTATACAGTAACTCGTGTGCTTATGTTAAAATGTTATTTTCTTTCTAATTTCTGTAAATTACAAAAGGACACAAAACAAGGCTGTCCATTATCACATTTACATTTTGCAGCATACAACCCTTTGCTAATAGTATTAGATCCAAAAAGAACATTAATAGTATCAAAATAAAAGAAGATTTCAAACTAAAGATTCATCTCTTTGCTGACGATATTTTACTAGCAATAGGAAGTATAGAAAATGAATTAGAGCATATAATTAGTTCTGTGAGTCAGTTTGAAGCAATCTCAAACCATTGATTTAATCATAATAAAACAAGTACATTATTAATTAATAAAATTTTTTTAAAAATAATACAAAAATATCCTAACTTCAGTTGGAATAGCGATCATATGAAATATCTTGGTATAACCATTATGTCTAATAATAAAGAAATTATGCAAACAAACTTTCAGCAGGTTGTTCATAAAATTTTAAGTTTAGTCACAAATTGGAACAGATTCTTCTTTACCATGGAAGAACAATTAATGCTTAATAAGATGGCACTTCTCCCTAAAATATTGTTTATCTTACAATCTTTAGTACGATCTCCACCAAAAAAAATCAGTGAAGAAGATAATATTCTACTTAACTTTTTTGGCATACTAATAAACAAAGAGTTTCCTTTGATTGGCAAAGAAAAGGTTGGGATAATGGTGGAATAGGATTCCCTGATATTCAGTTGTATGCAGCGTCAACAATTGTAAAAGTTATGTTGTGGATAAATTCATCTTATGATTCAAAATGGAAACAAATACATAAAGAAATATTATTGGTAAATAATAAATACATCACAACCAGTCATAAACAAATAGTCTGTAGTATTTTTATCTGGTTATTAAAAGATTTTTGCATAAATGGAATTGCACCTTCTTCTCATATTCCGTATTTAACATCATTTCCTCTTTCCTAAAGGTTACATGTTTTAACCATTGTATTAAAGACTTAATATTTTGTATGTTTCCATTTTCATATACAAATGACTGCTTAGAAACTCGTAACTTCAACAAAATGCTAGTATTGAAACAGTGTAACTTAATTTATTGGCATCAATTCTTAAATGGCACTTTGTGTGTGTGTGTGTGTGTGTGTGTGTGTGTGTGTGTGTGTGTGTGTGTGTGTGTATATATATATATATATATATATATATATATATATATATATATATTTATATATATATAAAGTTCTGAATACAGTCAAGATTCTGAGAATTGGTTAATCTTACCAAAATTTATAGACATTGTGAACACAGAGATAAACAACATATTTAAGCTAGATATGAAATAATTTTTTGAATTATTGGAATTCTTAATAAATATCAGTAATAATGCAGTAAAAATCATATCTGTCACAAATTTATAAAATTCTTAAGTTAGATTTCACATATTTAGACAATTCCTATTGGAGTTATTCCTCAAAAATTAATAATGAAGACTTCAGTGAAGAATACAAGAAAATAAAATCTACAGATAAAACCACATCATCATTATATTGGAAAATTTTTACTTGGAAATTCTTACACAGAGCTTTTGTCACTCCTAACAAAATTACAATTATGTACAAGTCAAATAACATTAAATGCTTGATATGTGATTCTGAAATAATGGCTGCTTGGATGCATATGGTGTATGAATCTAAAGTCATCTCCCCTTATTGGAAAGAAATGAATAACTTCTTTCAAGCTCTGTGGTCAGATATAATATTGCTAAATCTTTAGATGCTCTGTAGTCCTATCTCGTCTTCATTCTTACATATAGGTTCGGCTCCGACTCTGCCTATTACAAAGTTCAAAGTCTCTTAGTTGGCTCATGGCTAGGTAGGTATCCCATAGTGCACCAGTGCAATCCCCAGATCTCGTTTGCCGCGTCTACAAGTTCAGAAGTGCTTCTTGCTTGGCCTTGGCCAAGTTTAAATTTTGTCTTTATTACCACTTTACTGTATCTATAGCTAGTTATCTTATTACTATATAGTCTTTAATAATCTTAATAGTGTTTTAGAAGAGTTTTAGAAGTGTTTTTTGCTGTTTGAATTAGTTAGTTGTTGAGAACTGGTTGACTGTTGGCTCTTGTTGTTCTCTGTTTGGTATCCTGTGTGCTTTTTTCTATTAATATTGATATTGCATAGGTCCACATTTCCCAGGACCATATTTTCGCTTATATATAAATATATATTGTATGCAGTGTTTTTGGATAGTCTTGTTACAGAGTTTTCTCTGTGGATCCGCTTTTGAAAATTTTAAGCTTGTGTGCAGTGTTGTTTGATCATTACTTGCCTGCTACTAATTTCTGACTTTTTTCTATGACTTAGCCTATCTAGATAATTCCATATAAGTTAGAGGGACCTAGTCCTCTGCTAATTATCCTTTTTCCTTAGGGCTAGGCCCGTTTTAAGTTAGAGGACCTAGTCCTCGTTGTGTTTGTTGTGTACCTGGTTTATTACATAGCTCTTCAGCATGTCTAAAGACTACAAACCTTCGGATTTCAAAAAATGTATAAAGTGTTCCCAGAAGATATCAATTACGGATGGCCATAGTAATTGTGTATATTGTCTAAGAGCCATTCATTTGCAGGAAAGTTGTTTATTCTGCTGTTCCTTTAGCACCTTAGTCCTCCAGGAGTGGAAGAACAAATTAATTTTGAAAGGTCTCCTCAAGCCTTCCTACGAGGAAGACTTTGCGAGTTCTTCTTCATCCAAGTCACATTCTTCCAAGAAAGAGAAGGTTAAGTTGACCAAGAGGCATTCTCTGGCATTGACCAGTGTATCAGAACCTCCTCAGAAACCAATCAAAACTGGATAAGATTTCTACCTCATCGGCTCCACTGTCGTCTGAGCCAGTCAAGGCTGTCAATATTGGCACTTCAGTGTTGGCCCCAAGTCTTTCGGAGCCGACGACTGAAAAATTGCATCAGAGCTGCTCCAGAGATCCTTTGCCGGTCTCCCCGGCTGAACTCCTTTTACAGAGATCCAGATTGCCTACCCTGTCATCTAGATCCTCCAAGAGCCTGTCAGAGGAAGATGTGTAGAGAGTAGTGCTTAAACTCCTGAAGTCATCTGCTTTGCCCAAATCGTTGTTGGTTCTGACCCAGTTGGTTCCGGAACCACCTGAGTCCATCACCCCTGTTGTGGTTCTTCCTCCAAGCCAAGTCAGCCCTTCGGAGCCAGAGCTTTCGGTGCCACTTGTTGTGGAACCCTTGGTTCCAGCTCCCCACATAGCTGTCTTGGAGCAGAGTTCTGCTCTGACACCTTCGGCGCCATCCGTAGTGTCTAGGAGCTGAAGCTCACTGATCGGCCTTGACAGGGACACTTGGTCCTGACTCTCCCTGTTGGCTAGGGTGAGCTCGGACCCTACATCCATCTCGGAGCCGGTCACTCTGGAGCCGATGACTACCTCCATTTCCTCAGAACTGGGGATGTCTTTTTGAGCCGGAGAGATCTGCTTTTAAGATGATGGAGTGTGCTGTCTGCTCTTCAGCTCCACGCAAGGGCACCGACGCTCTCCCCCCTCAAGCACCGACCTCAGTCTCAGCACCTACTCTCTCTCTCAGCAGCAGAGACCGGCAGCCTCGGTAGCCCCCATTGGGTGGCCCCCAGTCTTCCGAGACCTCCCCAGAATACCCTTCTGAGGAGCCTCCTCGGAAGTGGACATGCAGGAGGAAGCATGTAGACTGCCCGGATGAGTCCATCACTTCAGACACTGACCTCGAGGAGTCAGAAGGGTCCCCCAAGTCATCCTTAGATGATGTCTCCTTTGTTGACATCGTCGAGATCCTTAAGCAGAGAGGCAGCTGGCCCACTGTTACACCTTCTGATGAGTCAGTGTACCTGATGGCTCTCCGGTCTCGACCTTCAGCCTCCTGGGCTTCTCCACCTTTTGATGAACTTTTAGACCTGGTGAGTCAGAAGGTGTTGGAGACTTCCTGATGCCATGGAGCCAGTTCCCAGAAGACCCAATAAATTTCTGTCCTTCCCTAAAGAGAAAGTTTTTTTGTCCAAGGGCGTGTCTGTAGATGCCATGTTGGTGGCGGCGTCTACTAAGGAGCTAGCAGAGACTTCTTCATCTGTCCATCCGCCGAATAAGGAGTCTCGAATGATGGATAGATATGGGAAGCGCATCTTTTCTTCAGCTGCTTATACACTCAGATCGCTGAACTAGCTAACACAGTTTACGAGGCTTCAAAGAGATCTCCTCAAGGAGTTATGAGATACTGTTCAAGGTACATCTAATGAAGGAGTCCCTGAGAAGGTGTCTGCTGAGATGTTCTTCGTGTTTCACTGTTGCAGTCATTACATTTGGGTAATCTGTTGGCAGGTTGCCCTCAGTCGGCTGAATTCCAAAGTCTTGGGTCCTGCGTCGGTTGCTGTCTTCTCTTCCATGACGTCAGGTTGTCAGGGGTATAAAACATGCAGCCGACGCCATTTTCTTTAGTCTTTCTTGCCGCGTGGGGCCCGAAGCTTAAGCATTTCGCAAGTGCCGGTCGGCCGACTACTGAAATATTCGAGTTTGAGTTTCAGAACCGAAGTCCTCACTAAAGTCAAGTACCCCATTGGGGAAACTTTTTTCTTGCTTTTTACCGATGTCAGAAAAAGTTAATAATTGTATTAGTTGTGGGAAGCAAATACCTCATAAGGATTTCCATTTATATTGTATTCCTTGCCTAGGCCCTGATCACAACGTGCCTGGCTGTCAGTTTTGTGCTAGATTTAACCAACACACTATTAAGTGTCTGTATATTTTTGCATCAAAATATTTTAGAAACGGATTTAACTACCCAGAAATGTCGTCTGATAGCAATTCGGCTACCGGAGTACATAAAAAACGCAAAGAAAAGGACAGAGAAAGGCAGTCGAGATCCAAAACCGACGAAGCTTCTCCTAAGCCAGTTGCCGGTTCGCCGGTACTCGGTGAGGCGCCTTCGCAGCCCCTGATACCCGCTACCTTCAAGACGCAGGCCTCGACCGACACCCATGTGGAGTCCGGCATGCCGCAAGATGCTCAAGGTATTGGACCGATGGATGTATCTCCCTCGGATGGGTCCAGAGCCGCTGAGCAGGCACCGGCTTCTGAGGGTGTATTCAGACCTCAACATTTGTACATCAAACCAATGACAGCTGCAAAACCAAAGACAAAAGCAACTTCTAAACCTAAAAAAAAGACTCATGAGCCGTGTGCACAGGCCACCATGCCTAAAAAACAGATGATCAAAATGGCTGAAGACCTTATTACCTTGGTCAGGGGTATCCATCCCCCTCCAGATAAGAGGCCTAGGCAAGACACTGATTATGAATCTTCAGATCAGGTTTCTATTTCTTCTGATTCCTCTTCTGATCAGGAATTATCTGTACCTCCCTATGAGGATTCTGATGCTGAGGAGTCTATAACATCTGCATCTCCTCCTGAGGATTATTCATTTGGAGAAACCTTGCATACTTTGAGGGAGCATTTTCACTGGGAGAGTCAAGACTTCTCAGAATCAATAAAGAGGCTCAGGGATTTCCTTCTCCCTCAGTACAAGCCTGTAGCCATTCCCCCTGTTTTAGACATTGTGGATGATGTGTTTTTGGAGTCAAGCTTGATCCCTGACTCCTTACCTCCGGCTCCCAGTAAACCTGACAGATATTACAGGGTCCCTGACTCACATACATTTTTATTTAGAAACCCTGCTGCTGATCCTGAAACTATTTCACAAGGTCCAAAGGGAGTTAAGGCTTCAACAGCAAAAAACCCTACCCTTCTGACAGGGATTTAAGGGCACTGGACAGATGGGGGGAAAAAGGTTTATACATCTGCAACCTTGGCAATCAGGGCCTTAAACTCTCAATTTCATATGCTTAAGTACCAACAACATGTTATGGGATTGCTGAAACAGAAAATTATGTTGATTTCAGAATGTGCAGAAAATAAAGACTTGCAGGAATTATTGCATGCAGCTGAACAAGTTGGAAAGTATCACACGCCAAGAAGGAAATTTCAAACTGCACAAACGAAAAAATAGCTGCGGAAAGCAGTCCTGACAGTACCCTCTCTTTCTCAGTTCAGTTGAAATAATGGCTCTCCGCTTGTCTGCTGTTCAAATCGTTTAATAAAATGCTAAGCGGATCCAACTGATGATACAAATGGTCAAATTAAAAACATATAATAATGGTTAAATGCTTTTCGTTTTCTATATATGAAAACTTCCTCAGACAAACTGTTCTCTCCTACTGTTCCTCTATATATAAACTTCTAATTACATCACATGGTTCTATCAATTCGTTTTCGGAGTCCAGCTTGACCCCTGACTCCTTACATACCAATAACATGTCAAGGGATTGCTGAAACAGAAAATGATGTTGATTTCAGAATGTGCAGAAAATAAAGAATTGCAGGAATTATTGCATGCAGCTGAACAAGTTGGAAAGCATACTTTGCAATGTGGTTTTGATTCTATAGAGGCCTCCTGCAGGGCCGCAGTTACTGGATCTGTGATTAGGAGGCATGCCTGGTTAAAGGAACAAAATTTGCCTGACCATGTTAAAGCTAAATTGCTAGATGCACCTTTACAGCATGATTCTCTGTTTGGTATTAAGGCAGAAGAGGTTTTAAAGAAAATGGAAGACAAAGATAAGTCTATTCAAACTGTTAGACTTCTTACAAGTGCAGCCTCCCAGATTCAGTAGACACTGGCCTACAAAAAATTGGTCCATTCCTGTATCAGATAGAGCTCAAAGGGGCAAACCCAGACGCCCTAAGGGTTCCAGATACCAGGCGCAAGACTCTTACAGATCAAAGCAATGGGGCGCATCCACCTCCAAATCTGGAGGAGATAAAGCGCAAACCCACAGAATGCAATCCCAATGACTTCCCTCTGCCTACACCAAGCACTTATCTTTTGGCAGCACCCATAGGGGGGAAATTAGCACTTTTTTCTCAAAATTGGCAGTTAATAACCCAGGACAAGTGGTTACTAAACATCGTATCACAGGGATACAGATTCCATTTCCACACTCTGCCAATGACAAATGGTTGGCCAGATCTGCCAAAATATCAATGGGCAGAGGCACAGACACAGGTTACATCCCTCATGGATATGGGGGCCATTCAAACAGTACCAGAACAGGAAAAAGGACAAGGTTTTTACTCAAGACTGTTCTTGGTACCCAGAAAGGACAAGGCCTGGCGGCCAATACTGGATTTATCGATTTTGAACACATACCTGGACATTTCAAAATGCTCACCTTGTAGCAGCTTCTGCCTTTGTTGGGCAAGAATGATTGGCTGGTGACTTTAGACCTAAAAGAGTCATACCTGCTTGTCCCAATAAGACAGTCTTGCAGAAGATACCTCAGATTCAAGGCTGGCTTAATGCATTACCAATTCTCTGCACTGCCTTTTGGCTTATCTACTGCGCCCAGGGTCTTTACAAAGTGCCTGGCACCAGTAATTGCATTTTGCAGACAAAGAAGTATACAAATATATCCTCACTTGGATGACTGTCTTATTCAAGCAAAGAACAAGGACACTCTCTTCTACGACACCTGGCGTTTGTGAAAAGGCATCTAACATGCCTAGCGTACACAATAAACGAAAAGAAAGCACAACTGGTACCCTCTCAAAAGATAACATTCCTGGGTGCAAGCTTAAATACAACTGCCCAGATGGCATACCTCACGCCAGACAAACAAAGGCAACTGACTACTTACTTCAATCTGATGGCAACAAAAACCCAGTCTTCTGCCAGACAAATTCTGCAGGCTCTGGGCTTCATGGCATCCAGCATCCTACTAATTCCATATGCAAGACTGCATATGAGGAAACTTCAATGGTATCTAAAAAGTTTATGGAGTCAACATTCACACAGTCTGGAAACAATGATTCCTCTCATTCCCTGCCTGCAACAGGAGTTTCTATGGTGGGCAAAGGCCTGCCACCAAAACATGGGATGGCTCTTCACTTTACCCTCTGCCAACCAAACCTTAACAGACGCATCAGATTATGCCTGGGGGGCCCACATGGCAGGATGATGCATTCAGGGCATATGGTCACCTAAAGAAATGCATCTACATATCAACCAGAAAGAGATGCTAGCTGTTCAAAATGCCCTAACAGCCTTCAAGGACTTACTTCATCCAGGACAACTACTGATAAAGATGGATAACACCACAGTCATGTGGTATATACACATGCAAGGGGGCACACACTCATGCCTCCTTTGCAGATTAGCCATGGCACTGTGGGACACAGCTTTGACCTACCAAATACATCTTCAAGCTCAATTCCTGCCAGGAAAACACAACACTCTGGCAGACGATTTAAGCAGAAACCTTATGGATCCTCACGAGTGGAAATTAAATCCACAAGTCTTCAGCATGATAACAGAGAAATGGGGGAGCCCAGACATAGATCAATTTGCCTCTCCTCAAAATTATCAATTGAAAAGATTCTGCACAAGGGCTTATCACAGACAAGCATGGAAAGTGGACGCCCTATGCTTCAGTTGGAAAAACCTATCAGTTTACGCCTTTCCTCCTCTGCCTCTTCTACCCAAGGTCCTCCTAAAAGTCAGACAAGAGAAGCCAAAGATGATATTAATTGCCCCAGACTGGCCCCGTCAATACTGGTACCCAATCCTAAAGAACATGTCTCAATACCCAACTTGGACCATACCTCAAAGACCACAACTACTGTCCCAGCAAAACAATCAGATCCTGTACAATCAACTACAGACCCTGAACCTGGCAGCATGGCTAATCATGTAATCATACAAACGACACCTCTCATAAAGCTGTGATGGATGTCATTTTGGAAGCCAGAAGGCCTAGTACTAAAAAACTTATGCTGATAAATGGAAAAGATTGTGTGCTTGGAATCAAGCACAAAGAACGGATACAGCAGAACCACATATTCCTCAGATATTACAATACTTAACCGAGATGCTTGACAAAGGCCTATCTTTCTCATCAATCAAGATCCATGCCTCTGCCATTTCGGCTCATTACAATACAGAGCCACCAATCTTTTCTCATCCTTTACTAAAGCAGTATCTTAGAGGAGCCAAAAATTTAAGGCCACCTAGATGATCACCATTACCTGCATGGGACCTCAATTATGTGTTGGAAAAGCTCACCCTGCCTCCATTTGAACCAGCTGCTACCACTGATATAAAGTTCGTGTCATGGAAGACAGCTCTGCTACTAGCAATTACTTCAGCAAGACGTGTTTCAGAGCTACAGGCCCTCATGGCTGTAGAGCCTTTTATCATATTTCACCCAGACAGGGTGTCTCTGAGGAAAAATCCTACTTTTATGCCTGTGGTGGTTTCCAGTGTGGCTCTTAACCAAACAATTCATCTGCCAACTTTTTATCCAAATCTGCAGAACAGAGGGGAGAGAATTCTGCATTCCTTTGGACATACACAGACAACTAAGATTCTACTTGAGCAGGACCAAAGCTCTAAGAAAAACTGAGCAATTACTAGTGTCATGCTGCAGGATCAGAAGGAAAGGCCATTTCAAAGCAGACAATTTCAAAGTGGATAAGCCACTGCATCCGTTTCTGCTACATACACCATGGTAAAGCTGTGCCCAAGGACATTAGGTCTCATTCCACCAGAGCTGCAGCTACTTCAGCAGCCTTTCTCAGAGGAGTACCAACCAAAGACATTCTAGAGGCTGCTACTTGGAGTTCTGTTCATACTTTTACAAAGCATTACCATTTGTCTCTCTACTCTAAGTCCAGGGCAGGCTTTGCCACTGCAGTGCTGCAGGGCCTTATAGCCGTACCTAATGCTATTTAGCTCCAGCCTCCCAAACATAGCTTTGGGATTCTACCCAAATGTAATGACTGCAACAGTGAAACACGAAGAACATAGTACAGTTGTGTACACTTACCATAAATGTAGATGTTTGAGTATATTCACTGTTGCAGTCCAGGTTACCCTCCCGCCATCCCCCTGTCATTCTACACTTTATCTTTCCTTCTCTATCTTCTACAACCTATGTGGTGTATTTGCTTGTAGATGAAGGTAAAGTTTATTTTGATGCATGTATATCTATATATATATATATATATATATATATATATATATATATATATATAATATAGCTACCTTTTGGGGGGCACCTGACATCGGGAGCAAGAAAAACTAAAGAAAATGGTGTCTGCTGCATGTTTTATACCCCTGACGACCTGATGTCATGGAAGAGAAGACCGCAACCGACGTAGGACCCAAGACTTTGGAATTCAGGCTGACTGAGGGCAACCTGCCAGCAGATTACCCAAATGTAATGACAGCAACAGTGAATACACTCGAACATCTACATTTATGGTAAGTGTACACAACTGTACTTTGTCCACATTAAATTCCATCGTGAACTGCTCTATGAGGCTGATCTCTTATGCAGCTGACGGAGCGAGCAAGGCAGCGGGTTCAGGAGTTTCTCATAGGAGGCACTCCTGGATGTGCTTATGTAATTTTGTGGAGCCTTTCAAGTCTACCTTTACCAACACCCCCTTTGACGGTTCTTTATTGTTTGGACCTAAGGTAAAAGATACTCTCACCAAGTGCGAACAAGAAGGGAAAATTCACTCTGCTGTGGGAGTACATTTTACTGTCCCATCTAGACCATATCCTAAGGGTCAGAGAGGTGGTAAGATGTGGTTCAAGAAATGCCAGAGATTATTCCTGGATGCACAGGGTGACTCCTCCTTCAGAGGAAGAGGAGGAGGAGTCAATGGTAGACCTCGCCTTAGAGTCAGGGGGAGGTTTGCAAAACCAGGGAGGCTGCGATTCGTTTTGAAAGCCATCCGTATCAGCGCTCCTGATGTGGGGCCCGGCTGCGCTTCTCTGGAGCCAGTTGGGGGTCGCATATCATTGTGTCCAGAAGTCTGGTTAAACATCACCCAAGACAAGTGGGTACAAAGAATAATCACCAGAGGTTACTCCATACACTTTTCTCTCCCACCCCACACTCCCCAAGGAAATCCTGGATGTTCCACCCAATCACAAGGATCAAGCAGTTGTAGAAGTGCAAAAGTTGCTGGCAAAGAGAGTCATCCAAACCGTCCCCGCACACCAGATAGGATTCAAAATTCCAGATTCTTTTTAGGGCAAAACATACAGGAGACTGGAGGCCCATCTTGGACCTCAGCAAACTAAACAAATCCATAAAGAAGGCCAAGTTCTGGATGGTGACACTGCAGTCTATACTCTGTTAGAGAAAGACAATTGGATGTGCTCCATAGACTTCTAAGATGCATGCTACCATATAAAAATGGACAGAGCATCAAGGAGTCACTTGCGCTTCCAGCTGGGAGGCAGTCACGATCAATTTTGTGCTGTGCCCTTTGGTTTCACCACAGCCCCCAGGGTGTTACCAGATGTATGGCAGTAGTGACAGCTCACCTGAGACATCTAGGATTCCAAGTGTTTCTGTACCTGAACGACTGGCTCTTGACCGCCACCACCAGGTGTCTACTCCTGTAAACCAGAGATTTCATTATCCAGCTTTGTTCCCAACTGGGGATTACAATAAATTGGGAAAAGTCTATAGGCGCAGAAATAGACGCAGTCACCATGTTAGCTCATCTACCTGCAGAAAGGATTCAAAACCTCAGACAACAAATTCTCAGTTTACTTCCTCTACAGAAAGTCAAGGCAAAGACAGTGTCAAAACTCTTAGGGACCATGGCCTCCACCATAACATTGGTCCCTCTTGCCAGATTACATATGCAAATTCTCCAAGGACGTCTATCTTCCCAGTGGTCCTTTCAACAATTGCCTCTTATCTCACCAGATCATTATAACTGAGTCTTGCAAAAAGGACCTTCGTTGGTGGAGTCAACCCGACCAGCTGATAACAGGCACTCCATTCCTTCCTCGCCAACCCGTTGCTACTGTGACCACAGATGCCTCACAGATAGGGTGGGGGGGGCATTATCTAGGGTGGACTGTCCAAGGCACATGGCAAGATCATGAGACTCACCTGCATATCATTGTCCTGGAGATGAGAGCAGTGCTTCTAACGTTGCAAGCACTTCACGACTTTCTTCCTCTAGGGACGATAGTGATCCAGTCGGACAACATGTCAGTGGTATGGTATCTAAACAAACAAGGAGGAACCAGATCTTATCCCCTTTGTTGGGAGGCTGTTTGTGTTTGGAAGTGGGCAGTATCTTCCCAATGCTTTCTAGTATCAATGCACATCCCGGGGACAACCAGTGTGATAGCTGACAAGCTCATCAGGACAATTTTGATGCCTCACAAATGATTTCTGAATCAGGAAGTAGTGCAACAGATCTTCCACAAATGGGGACAGCCTTGCTACGATCTCTTTGCCAGCCCGAGCAACTCCAAATGCCGCAGCTATTTCTCCCTCATCCCCCCTCCGGGGGAGTCACCGAGAGATGCACTTGTTCACTATTGGCCCCTGGGACTCCTTTGTGCATTCCCTCCTTTCCCGCTTATATCCAAAGTAAGACAGAAAGCAAAGTTACTGTGAAGAAAAATGATCGTCATCACTCCTTACTGGCCTCGACAGATTTGGTTCTCCTTTCTCGGGCCTCGCCTACTAGACGATCCATGGACTCTGGACCCAGTGCCAGACCTCTTGACACACATCAGGCTCCCTTCACCCCTGCCTCCACACCCTCAATTTGACAGCGTGGCTGCTCCAATTCCATCCCCAGTCAGGCTTCATAATTTTTCACCTGCCGTGACCCACATCCTTACGTCTTCGCATAAACCTTCCACTAGGAAGCTATACACTAGCAAATGGAGAAGGTTTTCTATCTGGGCTAAAGAAAGGAATGTGGATCCTTATACTGCTTCCATCCCTATGGTCTTAGAATTTTTGTATGAACTTTTCCGTCAGGGATCTGCTGCTGCCACAATCAAGGTCCAGTTGGCAGCGATATCTAACTTTCATCTGGGACAACATGAATCTAACCTGATGTCCCACCGATTGTGTAAAACTTTCCTTAAAGGCGCTACTTTGCTGAGACATCCTTTTCAGGAACCAATATCTCTCTGGGATCTAAAGTTTGTTTTGTCCAAACTTACTGCACTGCCCTTTGAACCTGCACATTCATGCCTATTGAAGTTTCTGTCCTGGAAGACCTTGTTTCTAGTAGCCATCGTGTCGGCTAGACGAGTGTCAGAGTTACAAGCACTATTAAGCCTCCTTATTTGTTTTTCCACAAAGACAGAGTTTCCCTTCATAGAAATCCTTCTTTTATCCTTAAAGTCTGCTCTCAAACAAATTTGAACCAAACCATAGAATTACCTGTGTTTTTCCCTAATCATTCTAATGCTGCAGAATACAAATTTCGCCAACTGGATGTTTGCAGGCAGTTACGGTTCTACCTTCACAGGACTAAGGAACTTAGAAAGTTAAACTAGTTATTCGTATCCTTTTCTGAATCCAGAATAGGTCTGCCAGTCTCTAAAGTGACCTGTTCAAGATTAAGGCTCATTCTACACGATCCCAGTTTACATCTGCTGCCTTCCAAACCAGCAACTTGGGCTACTCCTCATACCTTTATTACTCATTACAAATTGGACCTCACCTCAAGGTGTAGAGCCTCCTTTGGTTCCATGGTACTCGGGAGTATTTTCCCGTGAGCCACCCAAGAATAAGGTACTAGAGACGCTGTCCCATATGTATGAATGAAGGTGAGATAGGACTACAGAACATAAAGAAGTTATATACTCACCATAACATTACATGCTTTTAGTCCATCTTGCCCTTTATTTTTACGAACCCACCCACCTACCCACCCCCGTCCTGGAAGGATCTGGAGACAGGATAGTCTTACCTTGATAGGGTGGAGACCTTTCATTATTGTTCTTTCTGGATAACCTTAGTTCTGTCTTTCTATAGTTTAGCAGCAAATAAGATCTGGGGATTGCACTGGTGCACTATGGGATGCCTACCTAGCCACGAGCCAACTAAGAGACTTTGAGCTTTGTAATAGGTGGAGTCGGAGTTGCGGATCAGCTCTGAACCCATATGTAAGAATGAAGGGCGAGATGGACTACAAGCATGAGACGTTATAGTGAGTACATAACTTTTTTTTATTTAATGCTTCAATTCCTGAGAACTCCAAAAACCCAAGTGCTTCTTCTTTGGTCTGTTCTTGCTATAGCCAGAAAAGTAATTACTGATAATTGTAAAAGTTAAGTTACCCCCTCTAGTGTTGAATTTATTAGTATGGCAAACATTGTTTGGAATACTGAATTCCATACTATAAAAGTGAGAATGTCTAATATTACACATTCATATAAATCTTGACTTAAACTTAAAAGGGTTGCTTGAAAAATATTCATTGTTGTTGATGTGTATAATTTTGATGTAGTGATCAGCTGTGGACCTATGTAAATAGCTGTTTGTTTCATTCTTTTGAAAACCAAATTAAAAAAATAAAAAAGAAGATACAGTTTTCTTGAAGACGCATGCTATCGTTGACCAAATGGAGTAGAATCATTATAGAAGTGTAAAGGGAGAAAAAACGACAGCTCAATCAGAAAACCCTGTAAAATGGTTTGATTACAGAAAGCAAGTAACCCTTCTCTAGTTTTTAGTTTATTTTCAATGAACAATTCTAAGTGGATGTTGTACAAAGAAGTTATAGAAGGTGAGGTGATATTATATCCAGCTGTGAGACAAGTCAGACAAATAGCTGCTTCTGTTTTTAGAATTTTAATTTGTATTGCTAAAGTTTCTTAGCTTTTTTGACTGAGTTACTAAACGTCTGTGTGCGTGTGTGTGTGTGTGTGTGTATGTATATGTATACATGCATGAGAACATTTTCATTGACTGTAAGGTAATGTGTATTCTGTACTGGGTCAGTATTACAAAGCAATGACTAAAACAGACATTTTATTTTTCTGAATTAGAATATCAGTTTCTTCATCCACTTTTGGATAGCACTGTAATGGATACACCATTACTTTTCTCTCCTTTCTCCAGTGCGCACTTATTTCTAATCTTATTATCACCAATTCCAGGATGGTAGCATCTGTTGATATGCTGAGGTCATGATGCCTTGATTCTTGAAGCTTGTTGAGGTCTCTTTCTTTCTTCTCCATAGTAACTTCTGTAGCTGCTTCACCCTTTGGCTCTTCCTGCTCCGTTTGCCCTACGGGCTCACTCCACTCCATTACCCCCAATCCCCCCCCCCCGGGGGTCCTATCCTTATACCTCCCTAGCCACACCCCTTCCCTTAAATATCCAATCCTTGTCTTCTGCTTGTTAACCTACCACACACTTACCCCCCCAGACACTTTACTACTACTCCTTAATATTCTAATACACTAGACATAACCAGTCTCCTCCCTCTCTCCCAACCCACACTCTATTACTTATATTTATACTTTTCCCTACTCCTATTACTATTACTTTCTCTTATATCATCCTTCTTACTATGGCCCTACTACCTATATCTACACTCATACCACTATTACTCCTATATACTACCCGTCCTTTCATATCTGTATCCTACATTCTAATTGCCTATGAACATCTTATGTTCACTGACTTTCACCATCCCGTCCAGCAAACTTTACTTGCAGCTCAGGTTACCCCCCACAACCACATTAATATCACTTCAACTTCTATTTACTTACTTCCAAAGTATCACAGATTAGCCCACATTACTTATCTCCAATTCAATAAATCCCTGAACATCTACTCTAAAACTTCACACATAGACCTAAACTTTATCTCCTATTAGACTGAGACATTCACCCCATCCCTGGTCCCAACAATACAGATAGCTCAGATCCCCAAGCACTCATTCCATCCACCTCTTACACCCTAGAAAAAACGTCTGACTCTCTCCTTATAGCACACCTCAATATTTGTAGTATTAACAATGAAATAGCCCATCTTCATGCTCTCTTAGATGTGCATTCTTTTGACATCCTATGTCTCAGTGAAACAGGGCTTAAACCAACAACCCAGGACAATGAAATCATCCCACCTGGATGTAATATATTGAGACTAGACCACAAAACCAAAAAGGTGGGGGAGTAGCCATTCTTTATAAATCATGGCTACACATCACTTCTTTCAATGTGCAACTGCCTACTGACAGTAATGCTGAAATCCTTTCTGCTAAACTTCAAATCAGTGCCTTTAAATCCATCTATTTAATTTGCTCCTACCTCCCTCCTGGAAACAACATTAATACCCTTGAAAATTTACTTAGCTGGCTCTCTACTTACCCACCACAAGAAACCATAGTGCTGGGTCACTTTAATGTAGACTGGACTACATGTAGCTGAACTTTGTATTATAAATTTGCTGTCAGTTGGGGCATGCTCTGTCTTGATAAAGTCTCCAAATGGTTGGAGACGAAAGCGCTTGATTCACTGGGTGTATCTGATTTATTTTTATTTTTATTTGTTAAATTAAAGTTCTTTCTGTAAGCACTTCTTAGTTGCTTATTTGAAAATTTTTATCTTTCTTCATCTTGTTGCAACCGAGGCCGATTTTTGGATTGTGGTTTGTTTTTTGACTTTCAAAAGTTTGAAATAAATAAACTTCCTCGTCAGCTTGGGTGTTCTCCTATATCCCCAATTCCACTCAAAGCTGCTACCTTCTCTTCTCATTATTTTTCAAGTAACAACATATATAGCTCAGCATTTAGTAAGTTGTTCTGTATTAGTGGGCAAGGTAAAATAACTTAATGTGATTGTTATGTATTTGTTCATTTTGATTACAGTCTACCATCTGGGATGTATATAGTCAAAGTAGCTGTAATTGGTGGAGACATTTCTGTTTATGTGTATGTGTGCATGAGCAGGGGTATGTGTGCATGCATACATACTGCTGTAACGGGTTACACTGTAGATGTCTGACAGCGTTAGGTTTATGATTAGCACCCATTACTAAGGTGGGCGGGGGGATTGCCCACCTCAGTAATGGGTGTTAATCCTAACACTGCCCCTTCCCCAGCCCCAACCCTGCACCTTAATGTAATAAAAACCTTCCCATTACACTGCCACTGTCACACACTCGGACACAGAAACACACAGTAATAACACTGCGTCTACCCCTTTATCTAACCGTGGCCCTAACCCTAAAGTACACACACTCTTGCACAAATATACAAACCCTATCCCCACTCCTAATCCTGACTGGCATACACACCCCCTCCAACCCCACTAACCTTTCATGACAAAACTGTCCCTCAATATTTTGAATGTTTGGCTCTGCATATATTTGGTGTTATGCACCATCCTCATCACTTGTTGAGCAATGGATTTTCAAATTGAGAGAACATTCTGTGGATGTGTACCTTCAGCTCAGTTTTTATTCTAGAGGATGCATGAGTTCAGAAAGATAGGATAGCTAGGTTTTCTCTCTTGCTGTTTGTAAAGCGCTATTGCAGTGTTAAACACTGTCCAAGTGTGTAGCAAGCTGTATTATTTGTTGCTACCAGGTGGATAACCACCCATTTGAAAATGCTGCTGATTAGAATGTAGTCCACTGTAAGTGTGACTGCCTTCAGTTATTGCTTCAAGAATGCCTCCATTGCAGATTTGGGTTGCAGCCATTTGATTATCAGTTCACTTCCCTCTGCATTATTGCTTGGAATATGCTTTCTGCAATTTGATAACCTTTGACTCGATTGACAGTTCAGTGCTTCTTGAGGCCATACCACTGGTTTTCCTCTGACTCCAACTTTCCATAGAGATTACCTTTTAATTGTTAGGGATTCTTTCCAACAGTTAATCAATGCAGAGGGCTTTGATGTCAGATAAAAGTATCTAATAATGAGGACACTCTGGTTTTCTGTCTAGTCGTTGTTCATCATCTTTTCTCCAAAAATTCTTGTGCACAGATACAGATGCATACCCATGATAATGCATGAGAGGATGTCATGCTTTGACTTCATAAGCACACCTATCCTTAATGCTTGACAGTTCTTTTTGTGCTGCTTTCACAATTTGGACTTTTTTTTTGTTGCATTGATAAAATGTTCCTGATTTCACATTCCTTTTGTACTTGGAGGTAGATCTGCTGTTGCACAAGCCTTTGTAGTGGTTTGGGATCATCACAGAGTCATGTGTCTTAAGTGGGAGGAGTGGGCTCTGCTTTATTCCTCTTTCCCCATATCCGCTTATTTCCTCATCTATCCATAATGATCATAGGGAGTAGCCTCTTGAGTTACTTATTGTGAGTCAAGAGTACTAGGTGCAGAGGATTCATCTCTTAGGGCTTCCCAGTAAGCCCAACTGGACTGTTTGGCCTGAGTTGAGGAGAAGTCTCAGGGTAAGCCCATGCTAAGGTCCATGTCTAGACATGAGAGATCAAATTCTTGCTTGACTCTTATTCAGACTTTGATGCAGGATTTCAACCATAGGGACTTCAGTTGACTGCCATTGTCCTTGCAGTGGCTGCTCCCTGTTGTATACCACACTTCATACATATATCACATAGCCCAGCTCTTAAACATCTTGATCGCATGTTTGTAGTCAAACTTTCATCAATTCCTGGTGTGATATAGACTACAGAGTTATGTGGGGAGAGAGATCATAGTGTTCCCTTCCCAATTCATTATTGTGGGAGCCAGATGTGGGGAGTTTCCATTTCTGAGTCCTAGAGTTCCCGCAGCTGCTTGTGGGGCAACACTTCCTTTAAGAAGATCATGCAGTGATCCATTTTCTGTTATACGATGGTCTGGAAAAAGCCTAAAGGACTTTGTCTAAATATCTTCATCATCCCTTATTTGTGATACCTTCCAATTAATGCCCCTCATCTCTCTCGTGTTTTCCCTAACTTCTTAACATAACTGATGTAATATGCATTGTGTGCATTTGTGGGTTGTTTCTTCCCCCATACTGTATCACACAACACCAGGCCCTTAATTTACTGTAAACATTGCTAGGTGGACTAAACAGAGTTATTATTCAAGCTAGCCATACATGTCTGTATTTGTTAGATTTGTTTTGATGAATTGAATTAGCTTTTTGTAATCTGATTTGTCATACTGGTTCATATGAATTGTTGAATATTTAATGTTTGTTTTGTATGAATTATTTAATTTTTAATTTTGATAAAATGTTATGCTCTGTATTTGCTAGGTTGGCCTAATAAAAGGTCCATCATGGACTAGGCCTCTATTCTGTAAAACAAAGTGAAATCAGTCACTCAATCCCTGTCATGCAGCCATACTTGGTTGATGGTACCTGCAGTTGTGAAATCCTAATTCTTCTGCTGCCAGGTGAGGCCTAATCCCCTGTACCATCACTCTTTATTCTTTCTAGCTGGAAAACAAAGTAGCTTCTGAGAGGATCAAGGTTTGCAGAAAGGTGAATTACCATGTCTTACGACCCTTAACTGTGCATCTCACCTGTCCAAGTTTCAGGCCTTTCTTATGGTGATTCCTCATCTGCACTGAAGACCTTTTTTGATCACAAGTTAAGACATAGTCTTACCTTCATCTTGTAAACCACCATGTTTTTTCAATGCTACCTTTTTAGTGTTTGTTTACATAGATGACCTGGCTAGGGTGGTGGGCCTGGAAGTTGCCTATATTGGTTGGCTTGGCTGTCTTTGTTTTCTTTTGAGGAATGATTCAGCCTGCCTTTTACTGGATGCTTTTTTGATGTGACCTTTTTGGGACTGTGAGTTCTATCCCAGCTTGATACCTTCTTGTTTACTTGGTCACTGCCCTTCATTGGGGTGCTGCTTACTTCTATGTTGTTCATTTTTCTAGGATGAAGAGAACACCTAGCAGACATTGTAGGTGCAAGATGAAGTGTCTGCCAATACTGTCTGCACCTTTGACAAAGGGTCTGTCTTAGAGTTCATGTCTGTTCTTCTCTGGTGCTGGTTCCAAGTGTGAAACAGTAGGGGACTGTTCCCTTGAACTCAAGTAAAGTTTACTTCCTGAAGACTGAAGTGAGGGGACTAACTTGCTCATTAGGAAGGAGGGAAATGGGCCCAGCCTTCACTGCTGTGGAGATGAAATCTTGCTGTCTCTTTTTCATTGATGTTCTCCTTTCTGACCCTCTGGGTTTTGGGGTTACCCAGTCTTTCTTTCCTTGTCTGAAAAGTGGTGCCCTATGTGAAACTTGCATGGTCATATGCCTCTTAGTTGCTAGGTTGATTGTTCCTCCTTCATTAGTGGTAGACAGGCCCTGGGAGCCGTCAGCCCTGGAGCAATTCAGGCCCTTGCTATCAGTGGGAGTTTTCAGAAAGTGATTCCGTTTTGCATTTCCTGGAATAAAGAAGCTGCCCATGGGAATCCTTTGAATTCTGCAGCAGAAGCCTTTTTGGAAGGCTTCCTGTAATGGATGGGGCATCTTTCAGTCCCTGCTGTTGTGGATCATCTCCTTTAAGCTGGTTGGCTTTGTGATAGAGTCTGGCTCCATAAGGGTTGTCCAGTTTTGACCTTCTTCTAAGATGTGGGTGCAGTCTAGGTTTGGTGAGCCTGAAAGGCTTTTCTGGCTGGTTCTGCTTTGCTAGTAAATGGAAGTTGGGGATGTCTTTGAGTATACCTCATGTTTAGACTTATCTGTGCTGCATCTGGGGGGATTGAAGTGGGTTGGCAGGGTTGGCTTATACCTGAAGAGAATCTTCCTCTGAGGCTCTCCTCCACTCTTGAGGGTGCTATTTGATGTAGAATAGGTTGCCTGATGGTGCCCCTATATTCTTCCGGAGGGCTGAAGGACTTTCTGCAGGTCGTTGTTGATTGGTTGTCTACTAGGTTGGTTCTTCCCATTCCATTTTAGACCTTGCTGGGGGAGGCAGAGAGTCTATATAGTAGATCTAAAGAGTAACCAAGTCAAGATAAATGTCAAAAATTTGACTAAGAATTTTTAAAAAGGTCTATTGGATCTACTAAGGCAGCCCATGATCCCAGTTTGACATCTGAAGCCAAGGAGATTGACAAACCATTCTTTAGTGACGTTAGAAAAGTTAAATAACACTCTTGTGTATAGAACTCATACATACTAAATGACAAGACCTGCACAAACTCAGTAGACATTGCTAATATACTAGCAAGTAAATTTAGTGCAAGTTTCACTCCTGAGACAACTGTCTGAAGCCCTACAATCCCCCGTATCTCTCAAACCTCCCATCATCACTAAAGAACATGTACTGAAATTGCTGTCCAAGACAGATACTATACAGAGCTGTTTAATAGTACTAAACATTTTCAGCACATATTTAACATGAGCCTGGCTGCAGCTTGAGTCCCAAAAGTATGGCATACTGCACTGGTGATACTACACAAAGGTGGCTGTACTACCCTAGAAACTATAGGCTTGTCAACCTGATGAGTAAGGTCATGGAACACATTATAGCAGACTTTTTAACATTGACATTAAGAATTCCATCAGGTTAGAGCCACAGTAACTTGGTTTGGTAAACTTCTTCGAAAGGGTAACACAAGCTGTCAACAGTAGTCACATCGTGTATACACAGCTTACCTTGACTTGCCAAGGCATTTGATACCATTCATATTGAAACATAATTAGTAAACTGAATGAACTACAAAGACATCCTTGTATGATAACATGGACAGCAGATTGGCTAAAAGAAAGAACATGCACTGTGCAGTTGCCTTGGGTAGTGTAGGAGTCCTGAGGTTGACCACTGGTGTCCTGCAGTGCTCGGTTCTAGGACAACTTTTGTTTGGTATTTACTTCTCTGACCTGCATACTAAAAGCAAGGCCTATGGCTAACAAAGTTTGCAGATAACTGTAAACTGTGAGTCATTGTCAAATCCCCCTCTGGCACAGAAGCCTTCTAGCAGGAACTCTTTGTTACAAATGTCTGGTATATTTAAAATGGGCTTAAATTAAATGCTAAAAATATAACATTTTTGTATTTGGCAGACAAAACGTTTCCCAAGCATATAATATCGACAGTACTCCACTTCAAAATGAAAATGCAGTTAGACCTCTGTACCTGGGTTAATAATTCCTTCTCGTTTGATCACTACGTAGCAGACGTTATCAAGAACTCCTTCTGCTTAGTTCAGCTAGTCACCAACGGAGTATCATCAAGATCTAAAGAAGTTATTGTCTCCTTGTATTCAGCAATGGTTGAGCCAGTTATAGAATACAGTACCTCCTTTGGAATGTACCTCACCAGACTAAACAAACGGTGGGAAAGACCCCAGTCATTCTAACCAAGAGGATCACAGGCTTAAAATAAAACTATCTGAAAAGACTAGAAGCACTTCCTGCTTTTCTGTGCCTTATAGCCTCTTCAAAGGAGACCTATGCTTTGTTTTCCAACTAATCAGGGACACATTATTCTAGTATTCCCTTCTACTGTCATAAGTCACAGTTGCACAGATACCAGAACCAGGGATGTAAACCTGCTTCAGCAGATCAGTAAAACAGTGTGGTGAGAGAAATGAATTGCTCAATATATCCCTCACCTTTGGAATAGACTTCCCCTTGCAGGTAAGGCAGTGTGATGTATTATCTTCCTTCAGATGGGAACTCTATATTTGGATGGGTATTCATAAGTTCACCCAGGCTCAACTTGTCTAGCCCTCCTTGAGAAAGACATACAGTCTAGGGTGGGAAATACAAGGAATAATCACAAAACTTGGTAGCCTTGAACTTCCTATGATATGTTCCCAAGAACCTCTTTCTGAACCATCACATCTCCAGATGGCAAGTTTTTAAAGGTATAGAAATATTTACACAAACATTTTCATGCAATAATTCTGCAGCATATCTAGGGATAAAACCTATTTCTATTCATTTATCATCTGTAATATCAGTTTAATAGTTCACTCCATGCTACTTTTAATTTTACACTTAAATGTTCTACATAATACTATTTCTAGTATGCAGTTTCCATTCTACTCCATTATAAAGTTTACTATTTCTGTTTTAACAAGTTTAATATCCAGTCTCCCCATGTCTTCCTTCAGCCATCAAATTGACATTAAACCAATACATGCAAGTTGATCTGAGTTCAGGAACACAAAAGGTTGTCTAGCCCTACCCCCATTGTATTACCTCAGTTTCTTTCATGCTCTGCTTCCACAATCTGTGTTGTCCCTTACTTTTCTAAATGCTCATAATTCCTTACACTAATCAAGACTCCGCAGAACCAACCTGAACCCACCTTTATTTATTGCTTTCATCATTTTACTTTGTCAGAGTAATTAATGTAATAAAACAAAATCTGTTTAAATAATCTTATGACCGAAGTCATATGATTAAAAAAATGAAGTAAATATTAGATGTTCATCGTGCATAGAGCTGCAGTAATCACAGATGGGTTTTCTGCCGTCAGGTGGGTCCCCGGTCGGCCGAATTCCAAAGTCTAGGTCCGGCGTCGGTTGTTGTCGCTTTCTTTCCTGACGTCAGTGAGGTAGGGGTATATAAGACACAGCCGACGCCATTTTCTTCAGTCTTTTTTGCCGCGCGGTGCCCGAAGCAGAAGCAGTTCACAAGTGCCGGTCGGCCAGCTCCTGAATTTACGAAAAATTGGAAACCGAAGTCTTCATTAAAGCTAAATACCCCGTTGGGGAAACTTTTCTTGCCCCAGACCGATGTCAGAAAAAGTTAACAATTGTATTTCTTGTGGGAAGCAAATACCGCATAAGGATTTCCATTCCCTCTGCATACCTTGTTTAGGCCCAGACAGCCACGACGTCTCGGGCTGTCGCTTTTGCGCTACTTTCAGTAAACGCACTATTAAGCGTCGGGCGGAGTTCGCCCAATACTTTTTTGGTAAAGCCTTTGATTATAAAATTCATCGGAGACTCCGACTACCGTTTTGTCCAAAAAACGCAAGGACAAGGACCGACACGTGAGGTACGTGGTCCCCACCGACACCACACCAAAACCGGCTACACGTGGTCCGATTCTCAGCGAGACGCCTATGCAGTCCCTGACTACCGACGACTCTTCTTTGGCGGTGTCTTCTGTACCCGAGACCGCAGGTACCTCGGCCCATACCCAGACTACAACCACCAAAGCCACTGTGAGCGTTGAGCCTCCTAATGTGGACAGGTCCACTTCCACCCATGGGGTCTTTAGACCCTCATCATCCTTTTCCATTAAGGCCTTTACTAAGTCCAAATCAGCCAGGCATCCCAAGAGGCCTGTTGCACAGGGCCCATCTCCAGGCCCCATGCCTAAAAAGCAGATGCTTAAAATGGCTGAGGATTTAATTAATCTTATCAGGGGTTCCCAACCCCCTCCAGACAAGAGACCCAGAGTGGAGGAAGATTCTCCCTCTTCTGATCAGGGCTCCATTTTTTCAGATCATTCTGATGTAGAGGAACACTCCTACTCCCCTTTTGAAGATGCTGATGCAGAGCAGTCCATTCCTTCTGTATCTCCTCCTGAGGATTTTTCTTTTGGGGAAACCTTGCACACCTTGAGGGAACACTTCCATTGGGAAGGCCAAGACTTTTCTGATTCCAAGAAAAGACTTAGGGAATTTCTTTTGTTACCTCAGCACAGGCCTCTGTCCTCTGTCTTGGACATACTTGATGATGTTTATTCGGAGGCTTGCCTTAATCCGGATTCCCTGCCTCCTGCCCCAGTCAAGCCTGATAGGTACTACAGAGTTCCTAACTCTCACCAAGTTCTTTATAAAAGCCATAATGCTGACCCTGAAACCATTTCTCAAGGCCCCAAGGGAATGAAGGCCTCTACTGCTAAGAATCCACTACCTTCCGAAAGAGAGTCAAGATCCTTAGAAAGGTGGGGAAAAAAGGTATATACCTCGGCCACCCTAGCCATGAGGGCATTAAATTGTCAGTTTCATATGCTTAAATATCAGCAGTTTCTGTTATCACAATTAAGAAATAAAATGTCTCAAACTGAACAACCAGATTTGAAGGAGTTGCAGGATATGATGCATAGTGCAGAACAAGTGGGTAAACACACCTTACAATGTGGCTATGATGCCCTAGAGGCCTCAAGTAGAGCTGCTGTTACAGGATCAGTCATTTGTAGACATGCATGGCTTAGGGAACAAATCTTGCCTGATCATGTGAAAGCTAAACTACTAGATGCTCCTTTACAAAAGGATGTGCTATTTGGTACTAATGCTGAGGAAATACTACGGAAAATGGAAGAAAAAGCCAAATCTATGCAAACTGTCAAAGCTTTTCTACAGGTTCAACCACCACGTTTTAGCAGAAATTGGCCTTCTAAAAACTGGTCCTTTTCAGCCACGGACAAGCCCCAAAGAGGTAGATACAGGCGCACAAGGGGCAGAGGACAATCACAAGGATCATATAGAGGCAGGCAATGGCAAACTCCAGCACCAAGAGGTGGCGAAGACAGTGCACAACAATACAGGAAACAAACCCGATGACTTCCTCCTTTCCATGCCAAGCAAGTCTCAGCTGGCAGCACCCTTGGGAGGAAAGCTGGCATTATTTACAAGAAATTGGCATATTGTCACAACGGACAAATGGATCCTGGACGTTATAAACAGAGGCTGCAGATTTCATTTTCACACTCTTCCAAAAATGAGAGGCATGCCAAACCTGCCAAACAATCAAAGGGCAGAGGCACAACTACAAATTTCAAAGGTCATAGACATGAAAGCTATTCAAGAGGTACCTACTCACGAACAAGGTCAAGGTTTTTATTCCAGGCTTTTTCTGGTACCAAGGAAAGGAACCGACTGGAGACGCATTTTGGACTTACCCATCCTAAACACATTCTTACTCGTACCAAAATTCAAGATGCTCACATTACAGCAGCTTCTTCCCATGCTGGGCAAGGAGTTTTGGCTGGTAACATTGGACCTCAAGGAGGCATACCTGCATGTCCCTATCAGACAAAGCTGCAGAAGATACCTCAGATTTCTTGCAGGTTAAATCCACTTTCAATTTTCTGCATTGCCCTTTGGCTTATCTACTGCGCCCAGAGTATTCACAAAATGCCTGGCATCAGTAATTGCCTACTGCAGACTTCAAGGGATACAAATTTACCCTTATTTGGACGACTGCCTGATCCAAGCGGACAGCAAGCACATACTTCTGGAACATCTGGCTTATGCAACACGGTTACTGAATTCTCTGGGATACACAATCAACAAAGAGAAATCCAGGCTAACACCATCTCAGAAAATAACTTTCCTGGGTGCCAACTTGGACGCAAACACCCAGATGGTCTATCTTACGCCAGAAAAACAGGGGCAACTAACTCAGTACTTCAAAATACTAGCAAATTGTACCAGGCTTACTGCAAGGAAAATCCTGCAGGCTCTGGGCTTCATGACATCTTGCATTCTTTTAATCCCATGTGCAAAGTTGCATATGAGGAAACTTCAATGGTACCTAAAAAACCTATGGTCTCAACACAGCCACAGTTTGGAAACAATAATACCACTAATTCCATGTCTGCAAAAGGAATTTCTATGGTGGGCCCAAGCATGTCAAACAAACACAAGTCTGCCATTCTGCAAGTCTCAAGCAAATCAAGTCATCACAACAGACGCCTCAGATTACGCCTGGGGGGCGCACATGACAGACAGGTGCATTCAGGGCAAATGGTCCCAAAACGAAAAGCACCTTCACATCAATCAAAAAGAAATGCTAGCAGTGATAAATGCAATTACAGCTTTCAAGGACCTCCTGCATCCAGGACAATTATTGATAAGAACAGACAACACCACAGTAATGTGGTACATAAACAAACAAGGAGGAACACATTCATACCCCCTGTGCAGACTAGCCATGACACTTTGGAACTTGGCTCTGAAATGGCAAATCGTAGTTCAAGCACAGTACTTGCCAGATTTGGAAAACACACTGGCAGACAATCTAAGCAGAAATATGACAGATCCACACGAATGGAAGTTGCACCCTCAAGTGTTTGCAGAGATAATCCAAGCGTGGGGGAGGCCAGACATAGATCTCTTCGCCTCCCACAGGAATCATCAATTGGAAAAGTTTTGTTCAAAGACCTTTCATCCAAAGGCCTGGAGAGAGGACGCCCTTTCATTCAGTTGGACAGCATGGACAGTTTACGCTTTCCCACCTCTGCCTCTTCTGCCCAAGGTGCTCTTGAAAGTAAGAGCAGACAGACCGAAGATGATACTGATTGCTCCAGACTGGCCAAGACAACACTGGTACCCACTCCTGAGGAGCCGAACACATACTCCGCCCTGGCCCCTATCTCTAATGCCTCTTCTGCTGACTCAGCACAGCTACAAAACTCTTCACAGTCAGCTGAAAACACTCAGTCTCGCTGCATGGAAAATTCCTTAACACCACAACAGACCCTACTCCCCAAAGAGGTGCAGGATGTCATTTTGGAGGCCAGAAGGCCATCTACTAGAAAGGCTTACTCCGCAAAATGGAAACGGTTTTGCTCTTGGAATGAGAGAAAAGGCCAGGACCCTAGAAAACTGAATTTGCCTCAGGTATTACAGTATCTAGCTGAGCTGCTGAAGAGTAGACTTTCATTTTCCTCCATAAAAATCCATGCCTCAGCCATTTCTGCAGAATTCAACACAGATCCACCCTTATTCTCTCACCCACTCTTAAGACAGTTCCTCAGAGGGGCTAAGAATATAAGACCACCAAGGAAACAACCAGTGCCAGCCTGGGATCTTAATTACATTATAGAAAAATTAACATTGCCTCCCTTTGAACCAGCTGCCTCAACAGATTTGCAATATTTGTCATGGAAAACAGCTTTCCTTCTGGCCATTACCTCAGCTCATAGGATTTCGGAACCACAAGCCCTCATGGCTGTGCAGCCTTTTCTCATCTTCCATCAGGACAGGGTTTCCCTTCGAACCAACCCGTCATTTATGCCTAAAGTGGTATCCAGGGTAGCTTTAAATCAAGCCATACACTTACCTACCTTTTACCCCAATCCTCAAAACAAAGGGGAAAGGCTGCTACACTCCTTAGACATCCATAGACAGCTACGTTATTATTTGGACAGAACAAAGCCTTTCAGGAAATCAGAACAACTTTTTGTGTCCTATGCTGTAGGAGTTCAAGGGAAGCCAGTTACCAAACAGACAATTTCAAAATGGATAGGCCACTGCATACGGTTTTGTTACTCCTGTCATGGAAAATCTGTCCCTACAGGTATCAGATCCTACTCCACCAGGGCCACAGCTACCTCTACAGCCTTCCTCAGAGGAGTTCCTACCAAAGATATTTTGGAGGCAGCCACTTGGAGTTCTGTGCATACCTTCACAAAACACTACCACCTGCCTTTATATTCCAAAACTAGAGCAGGCTTTGCCACTGCTGTGTTGCAGGGCATTCTGGCTCATCCCAGTTCCACCTAGTGCCTACCATCCTGTGCGTAGCTTTGGGATTCTACCCATCTGTGATTACTGCAGCTGTATGCACGATGAACATAGTACAGTTTTGTACCTACCATAAATGTAGATGTTCGAGTGGTAATACAGCTGCAGTACAGTTTACCCTCCCTCCTTCCCCTCTTGGTAAAGGCCTAGGGCCTAACCCCTTTTCATACAACCTGATTGGGTTATCCTTCTATGGTATATTTGCTTGCAACTACTGATTTTTGATTATATTGCATTGCATGTATATAAATATAATTTATGTATTGCCTTCCTTCTGGGGGCACCTGACATCTGGGGCAAGAAAGACTGAAGAAAATGGCGTCGGCTGTGTCTTATATACCCCTGCCCCACTGACGTCAGGAAAGAAAGCGACAACAACCGACGCCGGACCTAGACTTTGGAATTCGGTCGACCGGGGACCTGCCTGACGGCAGAAAACCCATCTGTGATTACTGCAGCTGCATTAGCACTCGGACATCTACATTTATGGTAGGTACAAAACTGTACTATTCATTGTATCATTTTTTACAGAGTAAAATTTAAGATTGTACCATATGCTAAAATCCTTGAATTTTAACATAAGAGTCAATCATATTTTACATTTCATAGGTAAGTACTAGGCTATCTGCCCAAGGGCGTTTATAAGCCTAGCCGGAATGTGGTGGCTTTCGCCACCCCCTTAGATTAGTTCCCTGTGCCCCTGTCCAGCAGAGCCATTAGTTCCCTTCGCCACTGTCCAGCAGAGCCACTGCAGTTATCTTTGTTTCATTTTTACAGTTCTTCTAATATTTACTGTGTTTTTTAATCAATTGATTGATTATTTTAACAGGTTCTGTTTGTCAGAATAATGCATGTAATAAAAGTCCTGTGCTAAGTAAAGATGTGTTTTTCCTGGTTCTGTGAAGTCTTTCTGGTGGCGTAAGGAATTATAAGTTTCTGGTTTCACTACCTGCCTTTCCATACTTCTTTAGTCTGGTGTTAAATGTTTGTTATAGTCAGATATTTCTTTTGTACTTACTTTCAGGCATCTCCTCACTAGTTGCATGGGGAGAACTGATGTGGGGGATGCATGCTCTTTTGTAGTTGACACTTGATATCAAGACAGGTGTCAAAGATGTGCATTCTCACAGAGCCAAAGAACTGCAAAGCGATACCAAATGCTGATTGATAGAAAGGGGAATCCAACTGTAGGACTTATCAAAAAGAGTCCTTAAATATTTTTTTTGTAGTTTAACTGAAGAGATATTTTTTTCGCATAAATTGAGTGCGTGCGTGTCCCTGGTTTTCAGGTTGTGCTGTCTCTCACTGCATGGTGGTGTTACTAGGAAGTGCTTAGGCTGATTGCACTGTCCCAGTTCAGTTTGTAGTATAGGTTCATAGGTTCATACTAGGCTATCTGCCCTAGGGCATTTATAAGCCTAGCCAGAATGTGTTTGGCTTTCGCCACCCATTTTAAATTTATTTTGCTATGCCCTTTTTCAAGGTTAGTATACTGTGCCTCTGTCTAACAGTGACACAGAAGTGATACCTGGGGTAAACCTATGATCTCCCATCCACTCATCAAGATTCCTCTTGAAGAGAGTCAATGAGGGACTCTGCCTAACCTGGACTGGGATTTTATTCCAGAGTGAAGGGAGCCTCTGGGTTATGAATCTGTCCCTCCAGCATGTCCTATTTATTTCAGTGCTGAGGTTCAAGTCTCTCGAGCGCGTAGCTCGATGGGATTTGGATTTTCTGAGGTGCAGCATGTCCATTAATTCCGGGTTGGACATGGCTTTATACATCAGGCACAGATCGCCTCTGAACAGGCGGTATGCCACTGAGTAGAGCTGGAGTTTCTTTAACCGGGCAGCATATGGCATCTGTTTGAGCCCTTTGATCCTCTTGGTGAGGTACTTTTGGGGTCTTTCCAGTTGCTGCAGGTGTCTGGTAAGTACATCCCAAAAGGGGCATTGTACTCAATTATGGGCCTGATGAGGGATGAGTAAAGAGGCACGATGACCTCCCCTGATCTAGATGTGAATCCCTTCATGATTAGGTATCGTGATGTTTGCCAGAACCCCAGCACTGTTTGCCACAGATTAGTAATTTGTAGGTATTCAGTTTCATTGTCAAGTCATTTTTTATTCCAGTACAAAATCATAGATCTCTTCAGAAAAAAAAGACAGTACATAGCAATGGTAGGCTATATAACCATGCCAAAAAATGTGACTACTTCTTTTTAAAAGTCTTTTGCCAGGAAGATCTGTAGGGGAGGAGAGAATACTTGGATGTTGACTTGTATTTTAAATACACTGATCATTTGTCAAAATTGTGCTTGTGTTTGTAAGATATTCTGTCAGCAAAATCTAAAAAAGTAAGCCTGTGATGCCATTAATCAAGATACTCCTCTCTGCAGAGTTCCAAACAAAATATGCCATGTGACATGCTGGTAATGTGCTAGGGTTTTCCTTTCTCTGGTGTAAAGGCCCTGATGACTACATAAGATTGTCTTCTTACATTCGTAGGTATTTACTAGGCTAACTGCCCTTGTGGGCCATGTTAAGCTTAGCCAAGAATCAAACCCTGCACCTTGTGTCTGTAAGGTAAACACCTTAACCATTATACCAACCTGTAGCATTCCATTTGGGTGATAGGGTCTAAAAAGCTGTTTTGCTGATCAGCATCAGTATAAGCAGTGCCAGCTGCGATACTAGCATTCTTTAAATTAGATTTTCTGATGAGGTTATCAGTATTTTGTTAAGCGTAACTCAAGCCGACAACACTGTATGGTAGCAATAGGTTATGATGTATAAATGTACTAGGGTACTGTACTGTACTGTTGTCAGATTAAAAAAATATGTTTTTATTCTGCATCTATTTTTCACTTTTTGTAGTCTGCTGTACTCATTAGGGCTCTATTGTGAAGTATGTGCATATTCTCTGAACTGCAGTGCTTTCCTCTTGACAAGCATTTAGAAACCTTGTAAGAAGTGTGAGCGGTCTTGTTTATTACTTTCCTTTTCTCCACTAGCTTGTTTGCTTGCAGGTTTTAGGTTAGCAGTCTGATATATCAGTTTGTAGGCTGCTTTTTGATGTGCAAAATGTCTCTGGTTCAATGCCTCACGAGTCTCCAGGGGCTCCCATGTGATAGCAGTGTTGCAGATGTCCTTCAAGGATGCATCTGCAGTCCTTACAAATGGGTTGTCCTGTCGTCAGGCAGCCCTTCGGTCGGCCGGATTCCAAAGTCTGGGTCTGGCCTCGGCTGGTGTCGCACTTCACCCGACGTCATAGCTGCAGTTATTCGGGTATAAAGGCATCAGCCGACGCCATTTTCCCCAGTCTTTCTTGCCGCGTGGCACCCGAAGCAGAAGCTGTTCGCAAGTGCCGGTCGGTCAGATCCAGAGATTACTACTACCGAATACTACTTCGAAGACTTCTAAAAAGCTAAGTACCCCGTTGGGGACTCTTTCTTGCCTCAGCCGATGTCAGAGAAAGTGAATAACTGTTTATCTTGGGGGAAACAAATACCTCATAAAGATTTCCACTCCTACTGTATACATTGCTTAGGCCCAGACCACGACGTAGCAGCTTGCCTAACTTGCACTTCTTTTAACCGACGGACGCTTAGGCGTCGGTCGGAGTTTGCTGAACAAATTTTCGGCTCTGATTTTGCCTACATTATGCCGTCGGATCCTCCGACTACGCAAATTTCCAAAAAACGAAAGGAAAAGGACCGACACTCGCGGTCCCGGCCGAAACCGCGATTAAGCAAACCGCGAGTGTCTCGGTTTCGGCCGAAACCGAGCAAGCGGTTCCTTCTCCAGCCGAAACCATGCCTTCTACCGAGGCCTCCTCTAACCTGGCAGAATCTGCTTCTGAAATCCAGCCTTCTGTTGCGGTTTCTCGGGAATTATCAGACACAATTCCCCTGGATATTTCAACCCCTGCACGTGGAGCTGCTAGGCTTCCTGCAGCCATGTCTATTAAGGCCTTTGCCAGGGCTAAAGCAGCCAAAGCTTCAAAATCTGTGCCTGCCAAACCCCCATCACACAGGCCCAGCACTAGCTCTCATATGCTATCTTTGGCTGAGGATTTAATTTCTTTAATTCGTGGATCCCAGCCCCATCCAGACAGGTCCTCTCTCCCTCCTCCAGAAAAGAGACCTAGAGCAGAGCCCCCTGAACCAGTATCCACTGATGGTTCCTCTGATGAATCAGAACATACAGACCTTCCTGAGGCTTCTTATTCTCCTTACGAAGACTCTGATGCTGAAGAGTCCATTCCTTCAGCCTCTCCACCTGAGGAATTTTCCTTTGGGGAAACCTTGCATGCTATGAGGGAACAATTTCAGTGGCAGGGCCAAGATTTCTCAGACTCCAGAAAAAGGCTTAGAACCTTTCTACATTTGCCACAACATAGGCCTTTAGCTATACCTCCAGTTCTTTCTGTTGTAGATGATGCATTTAATGATGCTTGCTCTGCTCCTGATTCATTACCTCCGGCTCCTGCTAAGCCCGATAGGTTCTACAGGGTCCCGGACACTCATCACCATTTATACAAGGCTCCTTTTGCAGATCCAGAGACCATCGCCCAGGGCCCTAAAGCTGTAGCTACTTCTACTAAAAACCCACTCCCCTCTGAAAGGGATTCCAGGTCCTTAGAGAGATGGGGTAAAAAGGTTTACACTGCCAATTTCATATGATTCAATATCAAGAGTTTATGCTTGACCAGTTAACTAAAAAGCTTTCCTCTGAAGAATCTTTAGATAAAAAATATGTTCAGGAAATGGTACATAACATACAGCAGGTTAGTAACCATTCTTTAAAATGTGGCTATGATGCACTGGAGGCTTCCTTTAGATCAGCCATGACTGGCACAGTTATCAGGAGACATGCATGGTTGAAAGAACAGGCATTACCAGACCATGTCAAATCAAAGCTTTTGGATGCACCCATGGACAAGGTCAATATATTTGGTTCCCCTGCTCAGCAGGTGCTAAAAAAGATGGAAGAGAAGGCGAAATCTGTACAAACTGTGAAAAGATTTCTTACAGGTTCAACCTCCAAGGTTTAGCAGGAACTGGCCATCCAAGAATTGGTCCTTTCCGGACTCCTCTAAGGCTCAGAGAGGCAGGAATAGGCGTTCAAGAGGCAGAAATCAATCCAGGGGTGCCTACAGGGGACGCCAATGGCAAGGTAACAACCAGCGAGGCACAGACGCAGCCACCACCACTACAACAACTCAATCACAGTGACTTGACAGTGGCACCGCCTACCAGGGAACAACTAGAAGCACCTTTAGGCGGAAAACTAACCTTATTCTCAAAAAACGGGCATTGCATCACAAGGGAAAAATGGATTTTGCAAACTATAGACCAAGGTTACAGGTTCCATTTCCATACTCTACCAGGGAAGAGAGGAATGCCAAACCTACCACCTACTCAAAGGACAGAAGCTCTAAAACAAATATCTCTGCTATTAAGAATGAGAGCTGTGGAAAGGGTACCATCTATGGAGCAAGGAAAGGGATTTTACTCCAGACTGTTCCTGGTACCAAGAAAAGAAAACAAATGGAGACCCATTCTAGACCTGTCCGCTTTAAACACATTCCTTATTGTTCCAAAATTCAAAATGCTGACCCTACAGCAGCTTCTTCCCATGCTGGGCAAGGAGTCTTGGCTGGTAACTCTAGATCTCAAGGAGGCATACCTGCACGTCCCCATAAGACCAATTTGCAGAAGATACCTCAGATTTCTTGCAGGATCAGAGCATTATCAATTTTCAGCATTGCCCTTTGGCTTATCTACTGCGCCCAGAGTGTTCACGAAATGCCTGGCATCAGTAATTGCTCATTGCAGACTTCAGGGAATCCAAATTTATCCCTACCTGGACGACTGCCTGATACAAGCGGACAACAAAAGCAAGCTAGCAGAAGACTTGCAAAGAGTCATTTACCTGCTGCAAGCCTTGGGATATACAGTCAATATAAAAAAGTCAAGGCTGATTCCATCCCAAAAAATAACCTTTCTGGGTGCAGAGCTGGACACATCAAAACAAATGGCATTCCTAACTGCAGAAAAGAAAGAGCAACTACCTCTCTACTTCTTGGCATTAACAAAGCAGAACCACCTAACTGCAAGAAAAGTACTGCAAGCTCTAGGCTTCATGGCATCCTGCATAATTCTGGTCCCTCATGCCAGACTGCATATGAGAAAGCTACAGTGGTACCTAAGGAATTTGTGGTCCCAACACAAGCACAGCCTAGAAACCAAAATCCCAATTATCCCATGCCTGAAACAAGAGTTCCTATGGTGGGCTCAGGCCTGTCAATCAAACACAGGATTGCCCTTCTGCAACAGCCAACCAAGCCAAACCATCACGACAGATGCCTCAGACCTCGGTTGGGGAGCACACATGCAGGGCAAGTGCATACAAGGCTTATGGACTCAAGACCAGCTGCGCCTACACATATATCTAAAGGAAATGCTGGCAGTAAAATTGGCAATCCAGTTATTCAGACCATTTCTCCAAGAAGGTCAGTTGATAAGGACAGACAACACCACAGTTATGTGGTACATCAACAAACAGGGGGGCACCCATTCATATCCTCTATGCCGGCTGGCACTGGACCTATGGGATGTGGCCCTGAGCTACAACATTCAGTTACAAGCAATTTTTGTACCGGGAAAAGAAAACATTCTAGCAGACATATTAAGCAGAACAACCACAGATGCCCACGAATGGATGCTTCATCCGGACATCTTCAAAGCCGTCACAAGGGAATGGGGATTACCACAAATAGACTTGTTTGCATCCCCATTCAATCACCAGCTAAAGAAATTCTGCACAAGGACATACCACCCACTTGCTTGGAAGGTGGACTCCCTATCTTTCAGTTGGAAAAACCTGACAGCATACGCATTTCCACCACTTCCTTTGATGCACAAGGTGCTTCTGAAGATCAAAGAGGACCGTCCAAGGATCATTCTGATAGCTCCAGACTGGCCAAGACAACATTGCTACCCATTGCTGAGGAGCATGTCCCGGGAACAAATATGGACACTACCCCTGATCCCATTACTGTTAACACAGAACAACTACAACATCCTGCATCCAAACCTGAAAACTCTGCAGCTAACTGCCTGGAACATTACATAACAGCAATTAACCCAAACTTATCCCAAAGGGTTAAAGACATAATCCTGGAGGTGCGCAGACCTTCAACAAGAAAGAATTATGCAGCAAAATGGAAAATATATCTCATTTGGAGTACTGCAAAGGGAGAAGATGCGACTCTGGTAAACATGGCCAACATCCTGGAGTACTTGGCAGAGCTCTTCCACACAGGCCTGTCCTATTCTTCCATCAAGATACATGCATCAGCTATTTCAGCACAATATAGCTTGGATCCTCCTGTCTTCTCTCATCCCCTGCTCAGACAGTTTCTGAGAGGAATTAAAAATGTAAAACCTCCCAGGAAACCACCATTGCCAGCATTGGACTTGAACTTTGTGCTAGAAAAATTGACACTTCCTCCTTTCGAACCAGCAGCAACAGCAGAATTACAATACTTATCCTGGAAGACTGCTTTCCTTCTGGCAATAACTTCAGCAAGAAGGGTCTCTGAACTACAGGCATTAATGGCAGTACAACCCTTCCTGATCTTCCATCAAGATAGAGTGTCCATGAGAACAAATCCTACATTTATGCCTAAGGTGGTATCCAGAGTGTCATTAAATCAGGCTATCCACCTACCTACATTCTTCCCAAACCCACAGAACAGGGGAGAAAGACTTTTGCATACCTTGGATGTACACAGGCAGTTACGCTACTACCTGGACAGGACTAAGTCCAATAGAAAAACTGACCAGCTTCTGGTAGCATATGCCACAGGAAAGGAAGGAAAACCAATTTCAAAACAGACAATCTCCAAATGGATAGAAAATTGCATTAGATTTTGTTACTCCTACCATGGAAAGAAAACTCCAGAGAACATCAGGCCTCACTCCACAAGGGCTACAGCCACTACCACAGCTTTCTTACGAGGAGTGGCTACCAAGGACATTATAGAGGCTGCTACTTGGACCTCCGTGCATACATTTGCCAAGCATTACAATTTACCTTTATACTCTAGATCCCGAGCAGGTTTTGCCACTGCTGTTTTGCAAGGGATCCTAGCTACACCATAATCACTACTCTTTCCTCCTCCCCTTGTTTAGCTATGGTATTCTACCCATTTATAAGGACTGCAGATGCATCCTTGAAGGACATAGTACAGTTTTGTACCTACCATAAATGTAGATGTCCGATAGGAATGCATCTGCAGTCAGGATTACCCACCCACCTTCCTCTCTGAGGTACTCCTAGGGTATTTGCCAGCCTTCAGCTAGCTTGGGGGGGATCTATTATGGTGTATTTGTTTGTATATATGTACATACATGCTTATTTTTTGTGTTTGCTCTCTACTGTTTGGAATCATTGGCATTTATCCAAATTTAGCCTTCCAAGAGGGCACCTGGCATCTGGGGCAAGAAACACTGAGGAAAATGGCGTCGGCTGATGCCTTTATACCCGAATAACTGCAGCTATGACGTCGGGTGAAGTGCGACACCAGCCGAGGCCAGACCCAGACTTTGGAATCTGGCCGACCGAAGGGCTGCCTGACGACAGGAAACCCATTTGTAAGGACTGCAGATGCATTCCTATCGGACATTTACATTTATGGTAGGTACAAAACTGTACTTTCCTGCCCCTTGTAGAAGATAAAATTTTCTTACTGTGCTTGATCATTGCTAACCTTGACAGTTTATAGAAGAGTGAGTAGATTTTCTTACCTTTTTAATGAGTAATATTCTGCTATTGCACATCAATATATGCTGTCTAGAGACTTGCATCTGACCTACTGTGAAAGAGTAGCCTCCTTTTAAACAGTTTTATCAAGGATATCTGTGATAAGTATACTGCACATTTCACATACAGTTTACTCCCTACATTCTGTGTTTATAGGCAAGTAGTAGGAAATCATTCTGCAGACCATTACAAGCGTATTAAATAAACCGTATTCAAAATTTCCTTTCAGCATGGAGTAGGGTAATACAGGATAGAGTGTGGGAGAATTTAGGCTGCCTATGCAACTGTCCAGGTTTACATTGAAGGTAGCAAAAGTGCTACTTGGCTTCAGATGTAGTGGAAGTTTTTTTCCAGCAGTAGGGAATACATTAGAATATGAATCTGTTATGCCAGCATTTCACATTCATCTGTTGAAGTACGTTTAGGACCTTTACCCAGTTACCATAACTGGTTGTTCTGCAAAGGAGTAGAAGGTCAAAGAGACTCTGGTCTTCATGGATCAAATGGTTAGACACATATCACCACCAAGGAGTCTGGCAGAAATCAAGTACAGGGAGATGGCTACCATTGTGTCTGCCTAACTGTGGCTGTTGAGGGCATTGATCTTTTGAGTTGGAAGATCTCTTAGCTTTGTCAGGCTGAGTTGTATTTTTCAACAAATACATGCCAAAAGGGTTATTCTATTTATTAATGGCTCTCATGAGAGATCAGTATAGGAGAAGTAGGACTAGTCCGGATTTCGAGGAGATGCTTTTGGAGTTTAGTTGAGCTAGGTAGGATTTCCACACTACTACAGAGACATGATTATCAAAAGCTAAGGTCTTGTCAATGAGATTGCTTGTATCCCTTATGTCAGTGTCTGATTGGAGGGGTGTGATATGTGATGTTTAGTTTACCAAAATGAGCTGTACTACTTTTCTTTCATTGTTCTCCAACCTAGATGTACTTGTTTGAGGTTTCACCATGGATGGTATAGCTCTGACATTAGTGGTCATATCTTGGACACTCAAGGTACTTGCTTCTCAAATAAGGTCAGTCTCTCAATTACCCAAAAAACCTGTACAAGTCCTGTTCAGCAGCTATGGTGAAAGTTTATATTGTGAGCTGAAATAGGGATCTGATGTCAATTTTCATTCATTCCTCAGCAGTTGGTTTTGGATCCAACTCTGCAGTTATTTCCAGTTTGTGGCCAGTTGAACATTCTCAAGCTCTTCTCTTACCCATAACGCTCTATCCCCAATGTACCTCAGATCTCGTTTGTTGCTTTCGCATTTGGACATGGTTGCTGTGAGCTCTCAAGTTTTGTTTTCAAAAGACAGAGATAAGTGGTTATTTTATTATCTTATTATTTTACTGTCTTATTATCCCTTTCTGTAGCTTATATATTTCCTCTCTACGTACATGTTAGTGTAATTCTTTCTTGCCATCACTGGTAATCTTTCCCTGCTTTCCCCTTTATATGGCTATTGTATTCTTTGGTGCCATTATCTCCTTCCCTTTTTTAAGCTTTGTTTCTCTATCTCAAAAGTTGTTTGTTAAACTGTCTGAAAAACCATGCATTTTTTAAAAGTGCCAGAGGTGTGGTCATAAGTTGCCACTTTCTGACCCATATGCAGTGTGCGTTTATTATCTAGGCCCTGACCACCTTTAGAAGGATTATAACATTTGCAAATCTTTTAATCCTCGGGCTATTGTGGAGCGTAAGAACAAGCTTATGTCAAAAGGCTTGCTTCCTGCAACTTTTTCAGAGGCTTTATCTGAGGCTCAGCCCCCAACATGTAACAAAGGAACAATCTAGAAAACCTTCATATCAGTATGGCTCCTCCATCCCTTCCTCATATGCGATAGTGGAGCCTCCAAGAAAGAAACACAAAAAAGTCAGATCTGAAGACGCTCCTTCAGTGAAGTTGGTGTCAGACAACAAATTGGCTTCCTTGGATCCTGTGTTATTGGGTCAGAAGAATTTACCTCTGACCAGGTATTCATCTTCCATAGATCTGATACCCTTTCGGGTCCCATCCCCTTATTTGGAGTCTCGCCGACATTCCAGGTCCCCTTCTGTGGCTTCTTTATCTCATTCCTGCAGAAGTCTGACCAAAGACTATGTGGATAGAATAAGGAAGTTTCTCTCTGTGCAGATTCAGATGAGAATTCTTGCAGCTCCTACTCCTTTGGGTCAGAAAGCCCTCAGCAACACTACTCCACTGATCTGATCTTGGCTCTTTCTCTGATCCTACTTGTAGTTTTGGAGCTGTTGGATCCGAGTTTTCTGGGGCCATTTGGTTTGGATCCAAAGTTCACAGCATCTTCAGCTCCAAGACCTTCCTTGAGTGCACCAGCTCAGAATGCATTGGAGCCAGACAACTCGTGGACCTGAAGCATTTCTGTTGGATCCAAGGTGGTGGAGTCAACTCTGAAGTTGTTGCAGCCATCTCTGCCTCTTGGAGCTTCGGTATTAGATAGCTTGGCTCCAACCTCTGCCTTGGGTGAACTACCTTCAGGGCAGAGGGAGCCGATGGGGCGGAAGTGTGGCTTCTCTGCTCATTCAGCTTCCTTCTCCCCAGAGCATTCCGCTTTCAAGATAGTGGAGTGAGTGTTTTCTGCTTCTGCAGGTCAGATGATTGCCCCTCCTCAGGTCTCCCTTCTGGGCCCTGTATGTCTGTGTGCCTTGAGCCTCATCACTCTGTTCCACAGGGATAGCCAGCCCAAAGTCTCCAAGCTACCCAGCAGGGTATTACCATGTCTTCCGATACTTTTCAGAAAGACCCCACTGAAGAAGTCCCTAGGAAGAGGAAGTGCAAGAGGAGTTACTTAGACTCCCCTCAGGAGTCTCTTACTAGAGATACCAATTTTGATGAGGGGGAAGGGTCCCCAAGATCATCACCTGTTGACATCTGATTTAGAGACATCCTAAAGATCCTTAAGCAGAAGGGTGGTTGGTCTACCGATAACCCTTTCCAAGAGGAATTGGTATTCCTTGAAGCCTGTCGGTCTGGCTCATCTATCTTCTGGGTCCACCTGCCGATGAGCTCATTGACTTGATCTCTAGGCGGGCTTGGAAGGAATCGGATATGGTTGAGCCGATCCCCAAGAGACCAGACCAGATTTTGGCACCACCTAAAGGAAAATAATTTTGGAGCAAGGGAGTACTGGTAGATGCCATGGTTATGGCATCAGCCACCAGAAAGGCACTCTCAGAACAGAGTTCTTCATTCCATCCCCTACCAGGGAGTCCATGGCATTGGACAGATTTGGGAAGCATCATGCTTCAGTGACATTTGCTCTCAGATCACTGAATTATCTGGCACACTTCACTAGATTGCAGAGGGATTTGATTAAGGAACTTCCCAAATCCCTCATTTGGACTAGTACTACTGAGGCTCGGACTTCTGTGGCCTCACAGTTGGCTACCCTACAGTCAATCACTAATTTGTCTATGAGGCTCATTTCACATGTGGCTGAAGGTGCCTCAAGGGTGGCAAGTTCAAGCATTTCCATTAGGAGGGATGCCTGGATGCATGTCTGTGACTTTGCAGAGCCCTTCAAGTACACTTTCATCAATGCACCTTTTGATGGCAGCTCTTTATTTGGCCCTAAGGTAATAGATACACATGCCAGGTGCATGCAAGATCGATCAACCCTCTTTGCAGAGGAAATACATTTTTCGACCCCCTCAAAGAACCTATTCTAGGAATCAGAGGAGGTTGAAAGATGTGGTTCAGAAAGCATCAGGATCCTTTCCAAGATCCATGTGGAGATGGTTTCCCCAGGGGCAGCGGAGGGAACTTGAATGGAAGATGCCACCCACGCAACAGAGGAGGCTTGAGTCCAGAGATTCCTTCTCTGACAAGACCCTACCAGTGGTCCTGAAAGGAGGCCTGATTGTCCATCTGTGGAGGCAGTCGGGGATCATTCATCTTGACATCAGAGAGCCTGGCTAGACATTATAAAAGATATATGGGTGCATGCAGAGGATTATTTCCAGAGATTATATAATACACCCCTCTTCTACAGTAAACAAAATTCCCGATGTTTCACCCATTCAGAGGAAAGCAACAACTTTAGAAATAAAAAAGCTACTAGAAGAAAGAGGCATCCAAAAAGTCCCCCCAGACCAGAAAGAATTCAGAACTTACTCAAATTATTTTTGCTACCAAAGAAAACAGGGGACTGGAAACCAATTTTGGATCTTAGCATTCTAAACAAATTGGTTCAGGATGGTCATGATTCAGTCCATCTTGCCTTTCCAGCACAAGGACTACTAGATGTGCTCAGTAGATCTTCAGAATGCATACTATCATGTAAAAATAAACAGATGATCCAGGACATACCTACACTTCCAGCTGAGACCTGGTCATTACCATTTCAGAGCTCTGCCCTTTGGCCTCACCACAGCCCCCACTGTGTTCACCAAATACATGTCAGCGGTAGCAGCTCACTTGAGACTGCAGGGATTCCGAGTGTTTCTGTACTTGGACAACTGGCTCATAACTGCTCCAACCAGGCATCAACTGATAAAAGCGCCAGACCAGGTGCTCCAGACTTGCTCCCTTCTGGGGATTACTATGAATTACAACAAATCTCAGAACAGTCTCAGACATTGGAATTCATAGGAGCAATTTTCAACACTGTATCCGTGACAGCCTCTCTTCCTTTTCCAAGAGTACAGATTGTCCGATTCCAGGTCAGAAAGATGATCCAAAATTCTTCAATTTCAGCCCACTTCATCCTACAAGCCTTGGGATCAATGTCTGCAGCAGTAGTTCTAATTCTGCTAGCAAGATTTCATATGAGGATTTTGCAATGGATGTTAGCAACCCAGTTGTCCTTCCTTCATCAGCATATGTCCACTCAGACAAAAGTTAGCCAAGCATGCAAAATATACCTTTGGTGGTGGATCCGCTCAGATCTGGGTGGCCTTCCCTTCATTCTTCCTCAACCAAAGGACATATAAACCACATATACATCGCAAATTGGGTGGGGGGCACTTCCTGGGAAAAGCAGTCCAAGGCACATGGTCCCCCGATGAGATCAATTTGCATATCAGTGTCCTGGAAATGAGAGCAGTGCTCTTAGTGTTTCAGGCTTTCCAAGACACTCTCTCTCTTTCAGGACAAGTGTGATTTAGACAGACAATATGTCTGTGGTTTGGTACACCAACAAACAAGTAACCAAGTCTTACCACTTGTGTTGAGAAGCTGTCAGAGTTTGGCAATGGACAATCTCATCCAACCTATTTCTGATAGCAGTGCACATTCAGGGAAATCCAACATAATAGTGGAAAAGTTGAGCAGGTCAATTCTACAACCTCATGAGTGGTCACTGAACAAGAAAGTGGCAGAGATGATTTTTCACCAGTGAGGCCAGCCATGCTGTAACCTGTTTGCATCTCCCCTAAACAACAATTGCAGCAGGTTCTTTTCCCTAATTCCCTCACTGGGGGAGTCACCACGAGATGCTGTTCTATACGATTGTCCCCCCCGATCTCCTCTATGCATGTCCCCCAACTCCCTTAATTCCCAAATTTCTCCAGAAAGCATCTCGAATGAAGGGGAAAGTCATCCTCATTAACCCTTACTGACCTCAATAAATTTGGTTCATCTTTCTTTGGCCTCATCTAGTTTACCCTCCTTGGATTCTGAATCCAATGCCAAACCTTTTTTCTCACCTGACCGACATGATTCGCCCAGATATCTGAAATCGACGGCATGGATGTCCTTCAAGGATGCATTTGCAGTCATCACATATGGGTTGTCCTGCCTCAGGCAGCCCCTCGGTCGGCCGGATTCCAAAGTCTGGGTCCGCCGTCGGCTGATGTTGCCCTTTCCCCGACGTCAGAGCGCCTGGGGTATAAAAGCGTCAGCCGACGCCATCTTCCTCAGTCTTTCTTGCCGCGTGGTGCCCGAAGCAGGAGCAGTTCGCAAGTGCCGGTTGACCAGCTCCTGTAATTCAGCTACCGAAGACTTCAAAAGCTAAGTACCCCGTTGGGGACTCTTTCTTGCCTCAGCCGATGTCAGATAAAGTTAATAATTGCTTAACTTGTGGGAAAGCAAATACCTCATAAGGATTTCCCCTCTTACTGCCTTCCCTGCCTAGGCCCAGACCACGACGTCTCGGCCTGTTCAGCCTGTTCTTCCTTCAACCGACGCACTCTTAGACGTCGGGCGGAGTTTGCAGAGGAATTTTTTGGGGCTAGTTTTTCATACAATATGCCGTCGCAGACTCCGACTTCACATTTAATAAAGAAACGGAAGGACAAGGACCGACACACGTGGGCCGCGGTTTTCGGCTGAAACCACGGCCAGGCCTACCGCGAGTGTCTCGGTCTCGGCTGAAACCGAGTCCTTGGTACTTCCGACCCCCGAAACCGCTCAACCGACAACCACGGCCCCGGAGGCCCCTGCTGAGTTGGTTATTGAATTTCCTTCAGAAACTGGTGTCTTGGAAACTTCCGACACCATTCCTCTAGACAAAACTACACCAGCACGTGGTGCAGCTAGGCCTCCTGCATCCATGTCCATAAAGGCATTCACCAGGGCTAAAGCTGCTAAACATACAAAAGCTATGCCTCCCAGGGTTACTCCTCAGGGACCCTCTACAAGTTCACAGATTCTAACCTTAGCAGAGGACCTTATTTCCTTGATTAGGGGCTCTCAACCCCATCCAGACAGGGGCTCTCAACCTCCTCTAGACAAAAGGCCCAGGGTTGAGCCCTCTGATCCCCACTCCTCAGAGGAGGCCTCTGATGGCTCTCTCGGACTACCAGGAGGAGGCTTTTTCGGCCTACGAGGATTCTGATGCAGAGGAATCAATCCCCTCGGCCTCCCCTCCTGAAGAACTATCCTTCGGGGAGACCCTTCACACTATGAGAGAGCATTTCAAATGGCAGGGCCAGGAATTCTCTGATTCCAGGAAAAGATTAAGAACTTTTCTGCATTTACCTCAGCATAGACCTTTGGCTATTCCTCCTGTTTTGAATGTCATTGATGATGTGTACTCTGAGTCTAGCATAACCCCTGACACTCTTCCTCCGGCCCCTGTCAAGCCCGATAGGTACTACAGGGTCCCGGACTCGCATCATTTTCTTTACAAGGCCCACTCTGCTGATCCAGAAACTATTTCCCAGGGCCCTAAAGGGGTTGCAGGTGCCACTACTAAAAATCCACTCCTCTGAAAGGGAGTCCAGGGCTTGAGAGAAATGGGGTAAAAAAGTGTATACTTCTGCTACTCTTTCTATGAGGGCATTAAATTGTCAATTTCATATGATACAGTACCAAGAGTATTTGTTAGATGAATTGCATAAGAAACTGTCTTCACCTGAACCCCTAGATCGCAAATCACTTCAGGATCTGGTACATAACTCCCAGCAGGTTAGCAACCATTTCTTACAGTGTGGTTATGATGCATTGGAAGCTTCATGTAGGTCAGCTATGACAGGTGCAGTCATACGTAGGCATGCTTGGCTGAAGGAACAATCTCTGCCAGATCATGTTAAAGCTAAGCTTCTGGATGCTCCACTGGAAAAGCAAATGTTATTTGGCTCCACTGCTCAGGAGGTCTTAAAGAAATTTGAGGAAAAGGCAAAATCTGTACAAACAGTCAAATATTTTCTACAAGTCCAACCACCAAGATTCAGCAGAAATTGGCCTACCAAGAATTGGTCCTTTCCGGACACAGAAAGATTTCAGAGAGGCAAGAACAGGCGTGCCAGAGGTAGAGGGCAAGCTAGAGGCTCCTACAGAGGACGTCAATGGCAGCCTCCCAACCAGAGAGGTAGTGCAGGACCTACAACTGCTGCACAAGGACAGACTCAATGACTTTGCTTTGACTCCGCCAACCAGGGCTCAATTAGAAGCACCTTTGGGCGGAAAGCTTTCTTTATTCTCAGAAAATTGGCACAGTATTACAAGAGACAAATAGACACTGCAAATAATAGACAGAGGATACAGGTTCCATTTTCACACATTGCCAAAAAGAAAAGGCATGCCAGACCTGCCACCAAATCAAAGGGCAGAGGCTTTGAAACAAATCTCCAACTTAATGCAAATGAAAGCTATAGAGAAGGTTCCTCTTTCAGAACAAGGCCAAGGATTTTATTCCAGACTATTCCTTGTTCCAAGAAAAGAAAATCAATGGAGGCCTATTCTCGACTTGTCCGCACTGAATACTTATCTCATTGTGCCAAAATTCAAAATGCTGACTCTACAGCAACTCCTTCCTATGCTGGGCAAGGGGTCTTGGCTGGTGACTCTAGACCTCAAGGAGGCATACCTGCATGTCCCTATCAGACAAAGTTGCAGAAGACACCTCAGATTTCTTGCAGGTTCAGAGCATTATCAATTCTCAGCATTGCCCTTTGGCTTATCTACTGTGCCCAGAGTATTCACGAAATGCCTGGCATCAGTAATTGCACACTGCAGACTTCAGGGGATTCAAATATACCCATATCTGGACGACTGCCTTATACAAGCGGACAGCCAACAAGCATTGGTAAAGGATTTGAATTATGCCATCCACTTACTGCAGGCCTTGGGATATACAGTCAACATTCACAAATCAAGACTTGTTCCATCCCAAAGAATAACTTTTCTGGGTGCGGATCTAGACACAACCACCCAAATGGCTTTTCTCACAGAAGAAAAACAGACAACTACCGGATTACTTCAAGAATCTGACAAGACAAACTCAGCTAAGGAAAATCCTGCAGGCCCTGGGTTACATGGCATCTTGCATTCTTCTGATTCCACAAGCAAGGCTGCATATGAGGAAACTACAATGGTACCTAAGGAGTTTATGGACTCAGCACAGTCACAGCTTAGAAACTTTGATCCCACTCATTCCATGCCTCCAAAAGGAATTTCTGTGGTGGGCTCAGGCAAGCCAGTCAAACAGGAGTCTGCCCTTCAGCAAGCCAATAGCCAGCCAAACCATTACAACGGACACTTCAGACCTCGGTTGGGGAGCACACATGGAGGGCAGATGTATTCAAGGACTATGGTCGCAAAAGGAGCTACGCATGCACATAAACCAAAAGGAAATGCTGGCAGTGATGCATGCAATCGAGGCCTTCAAACTCTTTCTGCATCAAGGCCACCTGCTAATAAGGACAGACAACACCACAGTTATGTGGTACATAAAAAAGCAAGGAGGCACCCATTCCTACCCTCTTTGCAGACTGGCAATGAATCTATGGGAACTTTCCTTGAAACTCAATATAGACCTGCAATCCCAGTTTGTGCCAGGGAAAAACAATATACTGGCGGACAGCTTAAGCAGAAATATCATGGATGCACACGAATGGATGCTGCACCCAGACATCTTCCTACAGATAACACAATCATGGGGAAGGCCAGACATAGATCTTTTGCCTCCCCACAATCATCAGCTGAAGAAATTCTGCTCAAGGACATACCACCCACAAGCATGGAAAGTGGACGCCCTATCTTTCAGCTGGAGAACTCTTAACAGTGTAGGCATTTCCACCTCTTCCATTAATGACCAAGGTCTTACTGAAGATCAGGACAGAGCAGCCAAAAGTGATTCTGATAGCTCCGGACTGGCCAAGACAGCACTGGTACCCACTGTTAAAGAGCATGTCACGCACGAAACCATGGCCTCTTCCTCAATGGCCACTTCTCCTGACACAGCACAAGGACAACACTCTGCATTCCAACCTGAAAACCTTGCAACTAACAGCCTGGAAAATACCTTGACTCCTCCTCAGGATAAGCTATCCAAGAGAGTGAAGGATATCATCATGGAAGCTCGCCGGCCTTCCACAAGAAAGGCATATTCAGCAAAATGGAAGAGATTTCACACTTGGAGCACCACAAAGGGCCTAGATGCAACAGTGATGAACATGGCACATATCCTGGAATACTTGGCAGAAATGCTCCACAATGGCCTGTCTTACTCTTCCATTAAAATTCATGCTTCAGCAATTTCAGCAGAGTACAATACTGATCCACCTGTCTTTTCTCATCCTCTCCTAAGACAGTTTCTAAGAGGAATTAAAAACATCAATCCTCCAAGGAAACCTCCAGTGCCTACTTGGGACCTTAACTTCGTGTTGGAAAAACTAACTCTGCCTCCCTTTGAACCAGCAGCATCTGCAGAACTACAGTTGCTTTCTTGGAAGACCGCCTTCCTTCTGGCCATAACCTCAGCAAGAAGAGTATCTGAGTTACATGCCCTCATGGCAGTACAGCCATTTCTTATTTTTCATCAGGACAGAGTCTCATTGAGAACCAATCCTTCATTTATGCCAAAGGTGGTATCCAGGGTCTCATTAAACCAAGCTATTCACCTGCGTACCTTCTTTCCAAATCCACAAAACAAAGGGGAGAAACTTCTGCACACCCTGGACATACACAGACAGTTACGCTACTACTTGGACAGAACTAAAAGCTACAGAAAAACTGACCAGCTGTTGGTAGCATATGCTGCTGGTGCACAAGGAAAAGCGATTTCCAAACAGACAGTTTCAAAATGGATAGGGAATTGCATTCGTTTTTGTTATTCCTTTCATGGAAAAACTGTGCCAGCTAACATTAGACCTCATTCCACCAGAGCCACAGCCACCTCCACAGCCTTCTTAAGAGGGGTGGCTACCAAGGACATTTTAGAAGCTGCTACATGGAGCTCCGTGCATACATTTTCTAAGCATTACAATTTACCTTTATATTCCAGATCCAGAGCAGGCTTTGCTACGGCAGTCCTGCAGGGCATTTTAGCTACACCATCCTTTACATAGATCCTCCACCCCCAGATTGGCTTTGGTATTCTATCCATATGTCATGACTGCAGATGCATCCTTGAAGGACATAGTACAGTTTTGTACCTACCATAAATGTAGATGTCCGATAGGTATGCATCTGCAGTCAGGTTTACCCTCCCTCCTTCCCCTCTTTGGTATTTATTGGGTACTTTTTCCCTCTCATAGCTAGCTGGGGTTATCTATTATGGTGTATTTGTTTTATATATATATATATATATATATATGTATATATATATATATATATATATGTATATATATGTATACTTGTACATTTCTGTGCATGTTTGGAATTTATTGCATTTCTCCAAATTTAGCGTTCCTTTGAGGGCACCTGGCATCTGGGGCAAGAAACACTGAGGAAGATGGCGTCGGCTGACGCTTTTATACCCCAGGCGCTCTGACGTCGGGGAAAGGGCGACATCAGCCAACGCCGGACCCAGACTTTGGAATCCGGCCGACCGAGGGGCTGCCTGAGGTAGGACAACCCATATGTGATGACTGCAGATGCATACCTATCGGACATCTACATTTATGGTAGGTACAAAACTGTACTTTTCTCCACTTCCATTGATACCCAGACAGCATACGCTGTCTTCTCTTGTTAGTCATATACTTTTGTCTTCCCATAAAGCTTCCACAAGGAAACTATACAGAAGTAAATGGAAAAGACTTGTTTTTGGGCACAGAGGAAACATATGACCCTTTTTCAGGACCAGTGCATATTGTCCTTGAATTTTTAGCAGCAATCTTCAACAAAGGAGCCAGCTCCTCAACTGTTAGGGTACAACTAGCTGCCATTTCTAATAATCACATAGGGAATGAAGACTCCTCCTTGGGTTCATCTAACCTTTATAAGGCCTTTTTGAAATGTACCCTTCTTTTGAGACCCTCTTATAAGGATCCAACTTTCCCATAGGGCTTAAATTTAGTATTGCAGGTCTTAATTCATTCCCCTTTCAAACTGGCAGCTAAATGCAAACTTAAGTTTTTGACCTAGAAAGCTATATTTTTGGTAGCCATCACCTCTGCCAGAAAGAATGTCAGAACTTCAAGGACTGTCCTCTAAACCTCCTTGCTTAGTACTGCATAGGGTTAGGGTAGTTTTATGAACCAGTTTTCTTTCCTTCCTAACGTGGTGTCAAAATCAAACCTCAACCAATCTAATTATAATTTGCCAGTTTTCTTTCCAAATTTTACAAACAAAGGTGAATGTGTGTTACATTTACTGGACATTCATAGACAATTATGTTATTACTTGCATAGAACAAAGAAAACTTCAGAAAAACAGATCGTCTGCTTAATGGGAACTTTAGCCAGATGGCTGACCGATGTGTATATCCTTTGCCTGCAGCAAGTTGGGACTTTCCTTACCAAAACCTTTGAGAGCCCATTCAACCAGGTCCATGGCAACATCATCAGTTTTTTTTTTTATCCAGGGCTTCCAAGGACAATATATGTGCAGCTGCTTCTTGAGCTAATCCTCATACCTTTATTACTCATTACAAATTGGATCTGGTCTCAAGGGGAAGAGCAGCCTTCAGTTCAGCCGTAGTAGGAATATCTTTCCTTAGAGTCCTTTCAGGATTCCAAGTACCTGAGGACTCTGTCCCAATTGGTAAGGAATAAATGAAAATTGACAACATCTGATAAAGTTATGTACTCACCATAATGGTCCATCTGTTGTCCATTTTCATTCTTCCTCATCTCCCTTCCCACCAACCCCCCTAACTTTGAACTAGTGACTTCTGGAAGAACAAGACCTTGTAGGGGAACCGCTGTTCCTTATCTTGAGCTCCAAATATGGATTCCTATTACCAGGGTGCTTATATTTATTTTGATACTTATAAGCCAGCAAACAAGATCTAGGGTATGTTAGGGGATAGAGCATTGTAGGTAAGGGAGAAGCTCGAGAGTTTTCAGGTGATCACATGCTTAAAATAACGGCCGAGTTGGATCCGAACCCCGTTGTTGAGGAAGAATGAAAATGGACAACACAGATGGAACGTTATGGTAAGTACATAACTTATTTTTTGTGAACTTTAATATTTTGTAGCACTAAAGGCATTTCTTTCTGCTTTTCTAGATCTTGATAAGCTGGACAATGAAAAGCGAGAGCTGATTCAGAATGACATCGCTGCACTTCACCATTTCTATTCAAAGCACTTGACATACCCAGACAATGCCACCCTCGTTCAACTTTTTGCCAAAGTAAGCAAACAAACGCAGGGTATGCATTTTCTGCTTTTTTTATGACAGCGTTATTGTAGAGACCAAAGGTAAATGTAGATCCTGAGACATCTCCATGCATGATTACTAATACAGTACTGTCTGTGACCATTAGGTTAACACACGTTATTTAAATTTTCACCAATGTATAGTACTTGTTTTATCTGCCCTGGATAATTTCACCATCAGTAGTGATCTGCCATGTGTGTTAGTCATAGTTACATTACTGAAACATTAGCGAGTGTAGAGCCTTTTCAGTTGTAGGAGATGGAGTGGAGTGAATCAGAAATCCAGAGGAAAGTAATTTAAATTAGATAGTTTGTCCCTGTAACTCTCCACGTACTCTTATGTGTACCCTAGTTTTGACTGCTGATACAGTGGTATCAGGAGAATCATTGTCACAGAATAGAAACTACAGCATAAAGCTTTTTTTCACTGGTCATATACTCATTCATTCTGTGTACATGTCTTTACTGTAGGGCTACTGATAAAAATTAAAAAAAAAAAATAATAATTTGCAAGTTCAATGGAGAGTTGCTATATACATTAGATGTCCTTCTATTCTCATGTTGCAGTATTCCAAACCCTTGGGTTTTCCTCTCTTGCTACCCGAACATCTGGCCAGTATACAAAAGTTTCTAGTCACTGCAAGGTACATGGAATATCTGACGTTGGCTAAGGGATCATGGGCCATAAAAGTGACATCTGTACGTACCAAACCTCAGAACTTCTCTGCCGTCAGTTGAACATCAGCTGTTCCTGTCATTCTGGCATTGGATCCTCTTTTTTAAGATAAATACGCCATTGGGGACATTTTTGTTCATTTGGGTCACTGCATGTCTGTGTGGGTTCATGTCATCCAGGAAGGGAAAGTGTAGTTGTGGTCATCAGATCCCCCCATAAGGGCACCTACAAGCTTTGTCTTTTCTGTTTAGGGCCTATACATCACCACAAGTCCTGTTCAGTCTTTCAGGCCTTCATCCCTAAAATGTTACGCTCAGAATATTTATCTTGAAAATCAGCGCCATAAGCACTTAGATTTAACTATGGAGAGGCCATCCAGTCAGCCCATCGAGCCACCTAAAAAAATGCCAAAATTGCTAGGCCTGAATCTGTTGCTGCACCTCCTCCACCCGACGTCCCTCTTGTGGCTGACATTAGCATGGAAGAATATTCGGTCACCACTGATAAGGGTATAGCAGGTACCACTGGGGAAGCCGAAGAACACAGAGTAGAAGGCACGTCCTTGGAGTTAATGCAGATGTCGGGTTCTGATGGTGCGGAGAATCTCTGATTGTACTGGCCATCCAGACTGCTCCTTCCAGTTCCGCTGATATTACCATACCTAGGCCGACCTTGGACCCTACGCCCTCTAGGCCTTCTCTGAAAAGAAAGCACAAAACAAAACCGGTCTCTCCACCTGTTGAGAGCCAGCCAGACTGGCATGCCTTTTCTCAGAGCCTTTTCAGTGCTTTTATGGCTCTTAGGCCTGCTACGCCTTCACGCACACCAGTGGCTCCCCCTTTAATTAGCCCTAGACCTCATGCGCCAGATTTTTCTCAACCTGAAGCAGAGGATTCTTCTGACTCCTCTTCAGAGGAATCCCTGTCCTATGTCTCCCAGTTACCATCCCCCCTAGGTTATGCCTCCCCGGAGGAAGATTCTGCTGAGACAGACTCTCCAAGTGAGGATCTCACCTTTGGGGAGACAATTTCCAAAATGAGGGAGTACTTTAAGTGGAATTCCACTGAGATGTTCAAAGTTCAGAAAAGTTACTGTGAACTTCTCCAAATGGATTCCCCTGCTCCTTCAGCTATACCTTCATTCTTGCCGTCATTTCTGGATGCCGTTAATGCAGCCTCTGTGAATCCTGTCCCTTGAAGGCCTGACAGGTTCTACAAAGTCCCTGAGGGGGCCAAGTTTTTTATTATATGCCCTGTAGCAGTTCCTGGCACTGTAGCAGTTCCTGGCACTGTATCAGTTTCTCCTGATAAACCCTCAAAACTGCTTCCATCCACCTCAGTCCTTCCGACAGACAAAGACAGCAAGGCCATGGAACACCTTGGAAAAAAGATTTATACCTCAGCTACCCTGGCATTCAGGGCAGTAAACTATCAAACTCGTATGTGAAAGTATGCCCTAGCCCTTTTAGGATAAGCCACTAAGCTTCTGACTGAGATCCCAGATTCTCCTGCCAAAGCACAGATATCCAGCCTCTTATCCTTATCTTCTCAGGTCACTAGGCATTCCAGTCCTGAGAAGATATTCCTGGCCAAGGTTACCTGATGACATTAGGGTGAAACTATTGGACACACCTCTGCATAATTCTGCCCTCTTTGGGACAAGGGTAGCTGAGTTGTTCAAAACTCTGCAACAGAAGGGGAAGGAGCTAAAAGATCTGAAGCATTTGTTTGTTTCTCCTATCCCCAAATTCTACAGGAATTACCTCTCAAAAACTCAGTTTATAAGGAAACATTCTGCCCCTCCACTCCCTTCCAGAAGCAGGAGTAGCACCAGGAAACAGCAAATTGCATCCAGGCCTAGTCAGGTTCCAGCCCAGAAGCCTCAGTTTCAGGGCAGGGCAGGTAGTCTGTGACTATCTGTCAAAACCATTCCCCTTTCCCTAAGACTCTCTCACTGTTTACCTGTTTGGAAAAACATCACCTCAGGCAGGTCGGTCTTAGCCGTCATAGAAAAGGGTTATTTTATGACCTGGCATCTTAACCAAGGGTAAAACCACCAAAAATATTAGTACGAAGAGACAGCCAGAGGGAAATCAACAGCCACTTTATTAAAAAAAGGTTAAGCGCTTTCATCCCACTACATTTACCAAGGGACTTCATCAGAACTAAAACCACTTAAAATCCACAGCTTTAAATACACAGGTATAATCACTAAAACAATGACCAGTAAAACAGTTAAGTGACTAATTAATGTAATTGGGCCGTATGGATATATGCAGGTAGGCATCCTTGATATCCAATGTGGCTAGGATCCCTGAGGGAAAATCCAGGAGAATAGGATCTGCAGAGTGAGCATTCAAAAGGAGGGGCTTGCAGGAAAAGATTGAGGTGGGATAGGTCTAGGATTGGTCTTCAGGGACCATCTTGTCTTTGCTTCCCCTTTTTTTTTTTGAGTCAGGTTGCCTTAGCCCTTTGTCTTTCCCTGTCCCTTCCTAATTGCTTAAGGGTCACTCAAGACTCTTGGGTCCTGTCCATCCTCCAGAAGGGATACTTCATGTTATGGATATCCCTTCCTCCTTTTCTGGGCATCCCTCAGCCTCCCGAGTAGCAATTTCTTTTCTTCCCAGAACTGCTTCAGGGCCTTTCGGCACAAGGCACCATTCAAGCTGTGCCTCATTCCCGGGAGGGGAAGAGGTTTTATTCCAGAATGTTTCTTGCTCTCAGGAAGGTGGGCAACTGGAGACCCATTCTGGACCTTTTTCAGCTCAACATTTTACTGAAAGTTCCTTCCTTTTGGATGTTATCCCTTCAGACCCTGTTTTCTCTTCTTCTTCATTCCCAGGCTTTCTTCATCTCCCTGGATTATAAGGATGTCATCTTCACATCCCAATTCATTCCCTTTTCAGGAAGTTTTTTGCATTTGTCTCTCTCTCTCTTCCTTGCATTTTCAGTTCTCTGCTTTGCCCTTTGTCCTTTCTACTGCCCCAAGAGTATTCTTGAAATGTCTCAAAGCTGTGATTTGTCTTTTGCAGGATGAGAGGGCTTCAAATCATTCCTTATCTGGATGTCCTGCTCATTCAAGCTTTCCTCCCCGATGTCTAGCTTTAGCACCTCCAGTATACTGTTTATCTCTTACAAATCCTGGAGTTTATGATAAAATTCCAGAAATCAGTCCTGGTTCCTTTTCAGGATCCTATATTTCTCAGTTGCAGGCTCCGGAGCATTCCTATGCTGGCTTCCATGCCTCCTGTCAAGGCTTTTTCTGTACTCACCTTTTTTTCAGTCCCTTCCTTCTCTGGTTTCAGTTACAGCCAGGGAATTTTTCAGAGGGCTAGGATTCATAGCCGCCACCATTCCTATGCTATCTCTAGCCAGACTTCATATGAGAAACTACAGGGTTCCTAAAGTCAGTATGGCTCCAGTGTTGTCACGATACTGTCAGAAGCTAGATTTTCCAGTCCCTCTTCTTCCTTGCCTCAAACTCAAGCTTCAGTGATGAATTCATCAGCTGTCTCTCAACCCAGGACTTGCTTTTTAGTCCCAGTCCTCTCTCAGGAAATTTTCTCAGATGCCTCAGACATGGGGTGGGAGACCTTTTGGTTCCCTCAAGGTCCAAGGTCTTTGGTCTTCTCATCAGAGGTCAGACCACATCAACATAAAGGAGATGAGAGCTCTCCATCTCACCTTTCAGACCTTTCGTTCACTCTTTCTTTCAGGGCCTCTCAAAATCTTCACAGACAATACCACAGTGATGTGGTATATCAACAAGCAAGGGGGGACATGATCCTACCTTCTTTGCAGACTAGCTCTTCAAGTTTGTGACTCTTCAGGCTGTTTACATTCCTTCAGAGGAAAATATAGTGGTAGACTCTGAGTAAGTCCAATGCACAGGCTCACAAATGGATGCTTCACAGAGATGTGTTTCTGGACATTGACCATCTGTGGGGGTACTGCTGAGGTAGATCTTTTTGCCTCTCCTTTGAACAGACAACTTCCAATTTTTTATACCTGAATCCCAAGTCCTCTGGCTTGGAAGGTGGACTCCCTATCTTTTTCTTGGAAGGTGATGTTTCTCTATGCCTTCCCTCCCCTTCCTCTGATTCAGAGGGTCCTGTTCAAGATAGAGCAGGACTCTCCCAATATCTTGTTGGTGACTCCCTTTTGGCCTAGTCAGCATTGGTTCCCCCTTGTTCACCTAGCCAGGGACAATCGCTATAAGTTACCTCACAGGGTGGACCTACTCGCACAAGACAAGGGATCTCTGATCCATCCTCACTTGTCCATCCATCAATTGACATTGTGGGTGATAGGGTTTTGATCCCTTTTAGACACCTTTTTCTGAGGAAATGCTTAGGGTTCTGTAGGAGAATAGAAAACCCACTACCAGGAACTTCTATGTGTCTAAATGAAAGAGATTTTCTGCTTGGTGCCTTATTTGTAACCAGGATCCACTTTCTGTGGGGATCCCTTTTTTTTCTTATTTGTGTGAATTGCTCCATGATATGTTAGGCTGTTCTTCTGTTAAAGGTCACATCTTAGCTATTTCTGCTTGTCTGTCATTACCTCCTCCTCTGGCCTCTAGGGTTGAGGTCAAGCAATTTATTAATGGGATCCTTTATATCCATTCCTGGGACCTCAATTTTGTACGTGAAAAATTGACTCGTGCTTCTTTTGAGCCTGCAACTTAAGCTTCTTTGTATCATATCATATATCATATAATGGAAGACCGTTCTTCTTTTGGCCCTTACCTCAACTAACAGAGTGTCTGAACTCCAGGTTAACAAATTGTCTCTTAATCGGTCTATTAATTTGTCCTCCTTTTTTCCTTCTCCGCAGTCTGCTAGTAAGAAGGTTCTCCACACCTTGGATTTGCATAGACAGCTTAGATATTATTTGGATAAGACTAAGACCATTCTCTGGTATGAGCAACTTTTTATTTCCTTTCATCCCAGATCTCTGGGTTTGGCTGTTTCAAAGCAAACCATGTCCTCCTGGATCTCTAAGGCCATTTTTTTTGTGTTACTCCTTTCATGGAAAATGTCTTTCTGCCTCTGTAAAGGCTCATTCTGCTAGTGCTGTGGCTTCCTCGGATGCTTTTTTTCAAAGGATTGGATACCACTTCCATCCTTGAGGCTGTTACTTGGACCTCTGTCCATACTTTCACCAAGTATTACATACTGAATGTTATTTCCAGAGGGCTTTGCCAGAGCTGTTGTGCAAGGGTTTCTTCAGGGCTGTTCAGGACCTTCCTCCTCCCAAGTTTCCTCTTGAGCTTTTGCACTCTTCCCTTTGGTAAAGATTACTGCAACAGTGATATGGAAAGACATAGAACAGGTGTGTAAAATCTTACCATAACAGTTGATATCCTTCTTTTCACTGTTTCAGCATTTGCTCCCTCCCTCCTCTCCCTTCTGCTTTGTTCTTTTTCTTTTTTTTCCCTCCTGGATGTACATGTTCCTCCTAGTTCCTTGGACTGTTGTTCTTCCTGGGGCTTTTCAGATGTTCATCATGTTTCACTGCTGCAGTCATTACACTTGGGTTATCCTGCCGTCAGGCGGTCCCGCAGTCGGCCAGAGTTCCAAAGTCTTGGTCCGGCGTCGGTTGCTGTCGCCTCTTCCCTGACGTCAGTGCGTCGGGGATATATAAGATGCAGCCAATGCCATTTTCTTCAGTCTTTCTTGCCACGCGGTGCCCGAAGCAAAAGCAGTTCGCAAGCGCTGGTCGGCCGACTCCTGAGATTTTCTAATTCGAATTTCAGAACCGAAGTCTTCAATAAAGCTAAGTACCCCGTTGGGGAAACTTTTTCTTGCCTCAGACCGATGTCAGTAAAAGTTAATAATTGTATTTCTTGTGGGAAGCAAATACCTCATAAGGATTTTCATTCTTACTGTATTCCATGCCTAGGCCCTGACCATGATGTCACTAGTTGTCAGTTTTGTGCTAGATTTAACAAATGTACTATTAAATGTCTGTTTGATTCTGCTTTGCCCGAAGGTTTAATTATACAATGCCGTCGGAACAACCGACGACCGGAATTCACAAAAAACGCAAAGACAAGGATAAGGACAGGCATCCGAGGTCCAAAATAGACGACGAAGCCTCTTCTAGGCCAGTCACCAGTTCGCCTGTTCTCAGTGAGGTGCTTTCGCAGCCCCTGACACCCGCTACCTCAGAGCCACAGGCCGCCTCCGACTCCCACGTGGAGACTACTAGGCCTCTGGAAACTCAAGGTATTGGGCCTACGGAAACTAATCCCTCAGATGGGTCCGGAGCCACTGAGCAGGCACTACATTCTATGGGTGTTTTCAGACCTTCACAGCTTACCTTCAAAACAACAACGAAGTCTAAAACACCATTAAAGACAAAGAAACAAATACAGCATTCTCCTGGACAGGCCTCCATGCCTAAGAAACAGATGCTCAAAATGGCCGAAGACCTAATCACTCTGATCAGGGGTTCCCAACCCCCTCCTGATAAAAGGCCTGGGCAGGATACAGACTTTAACTCTTCTGATCAGGTTTCCATTTCCTCTGACTCCTCTTCAGACCAGGGATACTCTATACCCCCCTATGAGGACTCTGATGCTGAAGAATCCGTTCCTTCAGCCTCTCCTCCTGAGGATTACTCTTTTGGGGAAAGTTTACATACCATGAGGGAACACTTCCATTGGGAGAGCCAGGGTTACTCAGAATCCAAGAAAAGGCTCAGAGATTTTCTTTTATTGCCTCAGCACAGCCCCCTTCCTATTCCGCCTGTGTTAGATATTGTGGATGATGTGTTCTCCGAATCTGGTTTAACCCCTGAATGTTAAGTTGTCAATCTCGCCTTCATTCTTGCTTGATGGGTTCGGAGCCGATCCTCGGCTCCGACTCGGCACTTTGCTAAGCTCGAGAGTCACTTTTACTAGCTTGAGGCAGCCCCATATCCCATGATGCAAGGCGGTAAGTACCCAGATCTCGTTTGCCGCTTCGCTGATGAGGTCCTCCTTTTGCCATCTCCTGGTAAGTGTTGGTTTTAAACTACTATTTGCCCCTAAAATTTAATAATTTTCACTTTTCTTTAGAATACCTTCATTTTTACCTAATTGTAAGCCCTTTTCTGACTAAAATTATTTTTCCTTCCCCTTCTTTTAGTCAGGCCTTCATTCCCTCCCATCCCCCCCCCTGTTAGGGTGTGTGTGTGAGAGGTTAGTTATTGTTTAATAGATAACTTTAGTTGTCTGATTGGGACTGTGTGTGTGTGTACTGTTTTGTGTACAACCATGTCCAAAGAGCAAAGGGTCTCAGGCTTTAAGAAGTGTGACTCGTGCTGTCAGAAGATGTCTCTGACAGACGGTCACACTTCTTGCTTATATTGCCTGGGACCTCTCCACCTGCAGGACTCCTGTGCAATTTGTCATTCCTTTAGCCAGAGAGTCCTGCAGGAGAGGAGAAATAAGTTGATTTTAAGGGGTCTCCTTAAACCGGAGGGCTCTCCGGCCAAATCGGCTCCGAGCAAGACTTCTAAATCTTCTAAGGCCCAGGCTTCTGTATCTAAGCCGGTGGCCTCGGCTCCGACTCCTTCGGAGTCTAAATCGGCTCTGGCTGGAGCCGATCCTGTCTTGCAAAAATCTTCGGCACCGATGGCTATCGGTGCCGATACTGCTATGGTCACATTGGTGTCGGCTCCGACTGGCTCCGACCACCATGTGACTCAGGCTTCGGTGTCGGCGCCGACTGGCTCCAACACCATTACTGTTATGTCTGTATTGGCTCCGGCTGGAGCCGATGCATCGAGACTTTCATTCGGAGCCGAAAAGTCTTCGGCTCCGTCTGGATCTGTGGTTTCTTCGGCTCCGATGGTTCCTTCGAGGAAGAGGTCCAGGTCCCCTTCCTTGGAACCGATACTTTCGGCTCCGGCCTCACCTCTCCTTTCGGAGCGGAGCCATCGGAGCGATCATCTAGGTCGTCCAGGCTTTCAGACCATGATTTAGAGAGGGTGGTAAGTAGATTGTTGAAATCACAGGCACTGGCCCAGATGCTTCATAGTCCGTCTCAACAGACGACTATTAGTCCACACCCTCTTCAAGTTCCTCCTTCGACTCTACCTCAGAGTTTGGAGCTGGAGTCTTCGGGCATAGTTACTGCTATGGCTGAGGGGCAGATACCCCCCCTTCTGCACCCTCGGCATCTACTCTTATCTCCTCTTCGAGACCTTTTTTGGAGGGATTCTGTGGTCGGGCTTCCCTGGTCTCCTCCGAGGGGGTGAGTGGCATCGGACCCTTATCCCACCCCGCTCTTCCCCTTGGAGCCTCGGCCTTGGTGAGCTCGGCTCCGACATCTGCCTCGGAGCCTTCCCTTTCGGTGGGCCCTGGAGTCCCAGTTTCTTCGGAACGGGTTCTCTCGGATCTCCCTGGGAGGGGGGCCTTCGAGGTGATGAAGAGTGTGCTGGCCACTGGGCTCAGCCAGCAGTCTGTTCCCTTAGCTCCTCCCTCTACAGTGCCTGTCGATATCTCTTCCATCTCTCTTGCTCCCGGACCTAGAGATCCACCGCCTCAGGTTTCCCCACTGGGAATAACCCCCTCTTCCGAGGATTCTCCTGACCAGTCAGGAGATCCTCCGCGCAAGAGAACTTGTAAGAGGAAACACCTAGACTCCCCTGAGTCTATCACTTCAGATACCGACTTAGATGAGTCGGAGGGATCTAAGATCCCCTCTGAGGATGTCTCCTTTTCAGACATCCTAGAACTCCTAAAACAGAGGGGAAACTGGCCCTCCACAAATCCCTCTGAGGATGAGTCGGTATACCTAGAGGCATTTGGATCTCGGCCCTCCACCTCTTGGGTGTCTCCGCTTTTCGACCCCCTTATGGAGGTCATTGCTCGAAAGGCTTGGGCTGCTCCTGACTCTGTAGAGCCAGTTCCTAGGAGGCCGTCTAAATTTATTACAGCCCCTTCGGAAAAGCAATTCCTTACGAAAGGTGTCCCTGTTGATGCCATGGTGGTGGTGGCTGCCACTAAGAAGGAACTTGCAGATCCTTCCATACCAGTCCATCCTCCTAATAAGGATTCTAGGACCATGAACAGGTATGGCAAGCGGATGTTCTCTTCAGCGACCTTTGCTATGCACTCGCTGAACTACTTATGTCACTTCACCAGAATCCAAAGGGACATCCTTAAGGAACTAGGTGAAGTAGTGCAGGATCCTACGGCTGCAGGGGCTCAAGAGAAAATTGCTTCTCAGCTAGGAATCCTTAATTCTATAGCTAACTCCTCCATGCGACTGATATCATATGCAGCAGATGGAGCGAGTAGAGCCGCAGGTACAGGGGTGGCTCTTAGACGTCAATCCTGGATGCGGCTCTGTAATTTTGCAGATCCCTTTAAGGCGTCCTTCACAAACTCTCCCTTTGATGGGTCAGCTTTGTTTGGCCCTCAAGTGAAGGATACATTGACCAGGTGTGAACAGGACGGCAAGACTCTTTCTGCCATTGGGGTCCGTTTTTCCACCCCTTCTAGACCTTACCCCAAAAGACAGAAGGGTGGAAAGATGTGGTTCCGTAAATCCCAAGGAGTCACGCCGGATACACGTGGTCAGTTTACCCCTAGAGGCAGAGGGGGTAATAATAACAGACGCCGCTCTAGAGGCAGAGGGGGTCCACAAAACCAGGGAAGCAGAGAGCCTCTCTCTGACAAGCCCTTCCAGCATCCCTGAGATGTTGCCCGACTGTCCATCCTTGGAGGCAGTCGGGGGAAGACTATTGCTGTACCCAGAAGCCTAGCGTTCCCTCTCTCAAGACAGATGGGTACAGTCGATTATATCCGAGTGTTACAAAATTCCTTTCGAGGAAAGTCCTTTCTCTCACAAAAATTCCCTTCCAGATGTACCACCCGGTCTAAGGGAAGTTGCAGAGTTAGAAGTATTAAAGCTTCTACAAAAAAGAGCCATTCAGCCAGTTACAACAGACCATTCAGAGCCCGGAATCTACTCAAGATTCTTTTTGGTCCCCAAAAAGACGGGAGACTGGAGACCAATATTGGATCTCAGCAGACTCAACAAGTCTGTGAGAAAGACAAGATTTCGAATGGTCACACTTCAGTCAATTTTGCCCTTCCTAGAGAAGGACAACTGGATGTGCTCAATAGATCTTCAGGACGCGTACTATCACATAAAAATTCACAGGCGCTCCAGAAGATTTCTCCGCTTTCAGCTGGGGTCCAGTCATTTTCAATTCAGAGCCCTGCCCTTTGGTCTCACTACAGACCCCAGAGTGTTCACCAAATGTATGGCAGTGGTCACGGCTCACCTGAGACGTCAAGGATTCCAGGTATTTCCGTATCTCGACGACTGGCTCCTTTCAGCCACCACCAGGCATCAACTTCTTCAAGCCAGGGATTACACACTAAATCTCTGCACTCGATTAGGAATTTCGATCAACTACGAAAAATCCTCCTTATTGCCCTGCCAGTCTATTACCTTCATAGGCACAAACTTAAACACTGTTTGGATGTCAGCAACCCTCACAGACCAAAGAATCTCAGATATACAAAGTCACGTGAGGATCATCCTTGCCAGCAAAAAGGTGCAAGCCAGAATGGTCCTGAAGGTGTTGGGCCTCATGGCTGCGGCTATTACCCTTCTTCCCCTGGCCCGCTTCTACATGCGTCTGCTTCAATGGATGTTGTTCACTCAGTGGTCTTACCAACAACTTCCAATGCATCACCAAATCCTGGTGACACAAATTTGCAAGAATCATCTTTCATGGTGGATTACTTCTCCCCAGATTCACCAAGGCAGACCCTTTGTATCCCTGGCCCCGGTAGCCACTGTCACTACGGACGCCTCCCTGATCGGGTGGGGGGGTCATTATCAGGGCAGGATGGTTCATGGGACGTGGCAACCGTTCGAATACCACCTGCACATAAATGTCCTAGAGATGAGAGCAGTGCTTTTAACGTTGCAAGCCCTCAACGACTTTCTTCCCTTGGGAACAATTGCAGTTCACACAGACAACATGTCTGTAGTATGGTATATCAACAAACAGGGCAGAACCAAGTCCTACCCCTTGTGTCGTGAAGCTCTCAGACTTTGGCAATGGGCGATCTCCTCTCATCGGTTTCTGGTAGCAACGCATATCCCTGGGAAAACCAACATTCTAGCGGACAGATTGAGCAGAGCTATTCTCATGCCTCACGAGTGGTCTCTCAAACAATCTATAGTGGAGGAGATTTTTCTAGAATGGGGCCGCCCATGTTGCGATCTTTTTGCTACTCCCCAAAACAGCAAATGCCCAGACTTCTTTTCTCTCTTCCCACTGCCAGGCCATCCCCCCAGAGACGCTCTAACCCAGGATTGGCCCCAGGGACTTCTTTATGCCTTTCCTCCTTTTCCGCTGATTCCACAAGTTCTCCAGAAAGCCACCGTTTTGAGAGCCAAAATGATTCTCATTGCTCCCTATTGGCCTCGACAAATTTGGTTCCCGTTCCTCCATCGTCACCTTTTGGTGCAGCCGTGGCATCTGGATCCAGTACCAGACCTTCTGATTCACCAATTGGGTCAGCTGCACCGGTCTATCCCTTCTCTCAACCTCACAGCTTGGTTGCTCCACTTCCTTCCGTAGCCAGGCTTCCTATGATCTCTAATCCAGTTAGGGATATCATAGTGGCTTCCCTAAAATCCTCTACTAGAAGGATTTATACCAGCAAATGGAAACGTTTCTCTTATTGGGCAAAAGCTAAAAATATAGATCCTTTTACTGCTCCTGTTCAAGCAGTTTTGGATTTCTTAGCGGAAATCTTTCACGCGGGCTCTTCATCTTCCACGGTCAAAGTTCAGTTGGCTGCTATCTCGAACTTTCATGTCGGGTTTGCAGATCACAACATTATGTCCCACAGGCTTTGTAGAGCCTTTTTAAAAGGAATCTTTCTCCTGAAACCTCCAGTCAGGAGTCCTCCTCCTCAATGGGACCTAAATTTAGTGCTGACATCCTTGATTCTTCCTCCCTTCGAGCCAGCTGTTTCATGTTCCCTGAAATTTCTTTCATGGAAAACACTCTTCCTGGTTGCTATACCTCGGCTAGGAGAGTGTCTGAACTTCATGCTTTCTCTGTTCGTACCCCTTATTTGGTCTTCCACAAAGACAGGGTATCCTTGAGAACTAATCCGACCTTTTTGCCTAAGGTCGCCTCAAAGAATAATTTGAACCAGTCTATTGACCTTCCTGTATTTTTCCCAAATTACTCAATCAGATCGGAACAAAAATTACATTATCTTGATGTTCACCGCCAACTCAGATATTATTTGGACAGAACAAAACAATTCAGGAAATCTGATCAGCTCTTTATTTCTTATGCTGATAACAAAAAAGGCCTTCCTGTCTCCAAAGTGACCTTATCTAGATGGCTTTCTTCTGTCATCTCTGAAATCTATCAGCTCAGGGGAAAACAGCTGTGCTCGAAACCTAAAGCGCATTCAACCAGAAGCTTAGCCACTTCCACAGCCTTTCAGGCTAGACTTCCATTAGACACTATTTGTGCAGCAGCCACTTGGGCCACTCCTCATACCTTTGTTTCTCCATTACAAATTGGATTTGGCCTCCAGGGATAGAGCCAGTTTTGGCTCTACAGTTCTCAAGAGTCTGTTCCATTGAGCCACCCAGGATAGAGGTGCTAGGACGGTCCCATCAAGCAAGAATGAAGGCGAGATTGACAACTTAACATTGAGAAGTTATGTACCTACCATAACGTTCCATGTTAGTTGTCTTCTCTCGCCTTCTTTCTTGCGACCCTCCCTCCTTCCCCCTGGCCTGGACAGACCTTTTTCTCCCTACATGGAAGAATGCTTCTTAAGACCATACAGTTCTGGTCTTCCTTACCCATCCTTCAGGTTTTTTTCTGCCTTTCTTTCTTCCTTCTGGGAAGTTTTTATGCTAGGTGTTATTGCCTATAGACAACAAACGAGATCTGGGTACTTACCGCCTTGCATCATGGGATATGGGGCTGCCTCGAGCTGGTAAAAGTGACTCTCGAGCTTAGCAAAGTGCCGAGTCGGAGCCGAGGATCGGCTCCGAACCCATCAAGCAAGAAAGAAGGCGAGAGAAGACAACTAACATGGAACGTTATGGTAGGTACATAACTTCTCATTCTTTGCCCCCAGCTCCAGTCAATCCAAACAGAGGTACTACAGAGTCCCTGACTCTCACAAATTTCTCTATAAAAATCCTGCTGCTGACCCAGAAACTCTTTCCCAGGGTCCCAAAGGGGTAAAGGCTTCCACAGCTAAACATCCAGTCCCCTCTGACAGGGATTCTAGAGCATTGGATAGATGGGGGAAGAAAGTTTACACTTCTGCAACTTTAGCAGTAAGGGCTTTAAATTGCCAGTTCCACGTGCTTAAATACCAACAATATTTAATGTCTCTGTTGAAAATGCTTACAAGCTTAGAAGGTCCTGATTTTAAGGAAATGCAGGATTTATTGCATGCAGCTGAACAAGTGAGAAAACATACTCTGCAATGTGGTTTTGATTCATTAGAGGCGTCTTGTAGAGCCACGGTTACAGGATCTGTGATTCGAAGGCATGCTTGGTTAAAAGAACAAAGTTTACCTGACCACGTTAAGGCAAAATTATTGGATGCTCCTTTACAGCTTGATATCTTGTTTGGTATTAAGGCAGAAGAGGTGTTGAAGAAAATGGAGGATAAAGCAAAATCTATGTAAACAGTGAAGGATTTCTTACAGGTACAGCCACCTAAATTTAGCAGAAATTGGCCTTCAAAAAATTGGTCCTTTCCAGTGTCAGACAGACCACAAAGAGGCAGATACAGACACCCAAGAGGCAGATCTCAGCCCCAAGGCTCTTACAGACCACGACAGTGGGGTGCTTCAACCCCAAAAGGAGGGGAAGACAAGTCACAACCTTATAGGAAACAGTCCCAATGACTTTCCCTTCCAAATGCCAAGCACTTACCTTTTGGAAGCTCCCTTAGGGGGAAAACTAGCACTTTTTTCTCAAAATTGGGATATAATCACCCAAGACAAATGGGTACTGAATATTGTGTCTCAAGGTTACAGGTTCCACTTTCACACTCTACCAAGGCCAAAAGGAATGCCAGACCTGCCACAAAATCAATGGGCAGAGGCACAAAAACAAATCACAGCCCTTATCGACATGAGAGCTATTCAAAAAGTGCCACAACAGGAAGAAGGACAAGGATTTTACTCAAGACTTTTCTTGGTCCCGAGAAAGGACAAAGCCTGGAGACCCATACTGGACCTATCTATTCTAAATACTTAACTGGATGTTCCGAAATTCAAAATGTTGACTCTACAGCAACTTCTTTCCATGCTGGGCAAGAAGGTTTGGCTTGTTACTTTGGACCTCAAAGAGGCATAACTGCATGTCTCAGACAAAATTGCAGAAGATACCTCAGATTCATAGCTGGCACAATGCATTACCAATTCTCTGCACTGCCCTTTGGCTTATCTACTGCGCCCAGGATCTTCACAAAATGCCTGGCACCAGTAATTGCATTTTGCAGACAAAAAGGAATTCAAATATATCCCTACTTGGATGACTGCCTTATTCAAGCAGAGAGCAAGGACATTCTAACTCCTCTGGCATTTTAAAAAGATTACTAATGGACCTAGGATGCACTATAAACAAAAAGAAGTCAAAACTAGTGCCCTCACAAGAGATAATATTCCTGGGTGCAAGCTTAAATACAACTGCCCAGATGGCTTATCTCACGCCAGACAAGCAAAGACAACTTTCTCAGTACTTTCAATTGGTGGCAACAAAAACACAACTCCCTGCATGAAAAATTCTGCAGGCCTTGGGGTTCATGGCATCCTGCATACTACTAATACCATATGCCAGACTGCATATGAGGAAGTTACAATGGTATCTAAAAAGTGTTTGGACTCAACACTGTCATAGTTTGGAAGCAATAATACCACTTATTCCCTACCTACAACAGGAGTTTCGATGGTGGGCACAGGCATGCCACCACAACAAAGGACAGCCTTTCACTTTACCCACAGCCAGGCAGACGCTAACAACAGATGCATCGGTTTATGCCTGGGGAGCACATATGGAAGGAAAATGTATTCAGGGCAAGTGGGCCGCAGACCAAATGCATCTTCACATCAATCGAAAAGAGATGCTAGCTGTACAAAATGCCCTGACAGCTTTCAAGGACCTGCTGCATCCAGGACAACTTTTACTAAAGATGGACAATACCACAGTTATGTGGTACATAAACAAGCAAGGGGGCGCACACTCCTACCCCCTCTGCAGACAAGCCATGACTTTGTGGAATACAGCACTGACTTATCAAGTTCATCTGCAAGCACAATTCCTGCCAGGGAAGAAAAATACTCTGGCAGACGACTTAAGCAGAAACATCATGGATCCTCACGAGTGGAAATTAAACCCACAAGTATTCAGCATGATAACTCAGAAATGGGGGTGCCCAGACATAGATCTCTTTGCCTCCCCTCTGAACTGCCAACTGCAGAAATTCTGCACAAGGACTTACCACATGCAAGCATGGAAAGTGGACGCTCTTTCATTCAGCTGGAAAACACTAAAAGTTTATGCCTTCCCACCACTGCCTCTCCTTTCAAAGGTACTCCTAAAAGCCAGACTAGAGAGGCCAAAAATGATCCTGATTGCCCCGGACTGGCCACACCAGCACTGGCACCCAATCTTAAAGAACTTGGCTCAAGGCTCAGCATGGATCTTACCTCAAATTCCTCTTCTTCTGTCTCAGCAAAACAATCAGATCCTGCACAGCCAGCTCAAAACCTTAAATCTGGCTGCATGGCAGATTACTTAGCCAAGCAGGCAACATCTCTCTCTAAAGCTGTTATGGATGTCATTTTGAAGGCCAGGAGGCCCAGCACCAGGAAAAGTTATTCAGAAAAATGGAAGAGATTCTGCACCTGGAACCAGGCGCAAGGCCTTGACCCTCTTGTTCCAAATATTCCTCAGATATTACAATACTTAACTGAGATGCTGGACAAAGGCCTATCCTTTTCATCTATTAAGATCCACGCCTCTGCCATTTCAGCTCATTACAACACGGATCCTCCTATTTACTCTCGTCCATTACTAAGACAATACCTCAGAGGGGCTAAAAACATAAGTCCGCCCCGGAGAGCACCAACACCAACTTGGGACCTCAACTTTGTCTTGGAAAAACTTACTTTACCACCTTTTGAGCCAGTCAGTTCAGCAGAATTAAAATTTTTGTCATGGAAAACTGCTCTGCTTCTGGCAGTAACCTCAGCACGAAGAGTCTCAGAGTTACAGGCAATAATGGCAGTGGAACCTTTCATCATTTTTCCTCAAGACAGGGTTTCTTTAAGAACAAACCCTACATTTATGCCAAAGGTGGTATCCAGTGTGGCTCTTAACCAAACTATTCACTTGTGAACATTTTATCCAAATCCCCGGAATAAAGGGGAGAGACTTCTGCACTCATTGGACATACACAGGCAGTTATGCTTCTACTTGGACAAAACAAAAGCTTTCAGGAAAACTGTGCAACTGTTTGTAGCATATGCTGCAGGATTACAGGGAAAGGCTATTTCAAAACAGACCATTTCAAAGTGGATAGGACATTGTATCCATTTCTGCTACACACAGCATGGAAAAACTGTACCTAACAACATTAGGCCACATTCTACCAGGGCAACAGCCACTTCAGCAGCCTACCTTAGAGGAGTACCTACCAAGGATATTTTGGAAGCTGCAACTTGGAGTTCAGTGCACACCTTTACCAAGCATTACCACTTGCCTCTTTACTCGAAATCCAGAGCTGGCTTTGCCACTGCAGTGCTGCAGGGCCTCATAGCCACCCCGAATCCTTTATAGACCCAGCCACCCAACCTCAGCTTTGGGATTCAACCCAAGTGTAATGACTGCAACAGTGAAACCCGATGAACATAGTACAGTTTTGTACCTACCATAAATGTAGATGTTCGAGTGTATTCACTACTGCAGTCCAGGTTACCTCCCTCCATCCCCACTTTCTTAGCTGGGACCTATCTATACCTTTCTAACCTATACAATCTATGTGGTGTATTTGCTTGTAACTGAAGGTATTGTTTTTATTTTTTATGTATGTTTTATTAACAGTATGTATTGCCTACCTATTTGGGGGCACCTGACATCTGGGGCAAGAAAAACTGAAGAAAATGGCGTCGGCTGCATCTTGTATACCCCTGGCACACTTGACATCAGGGAAGAGGCATCAGCAACCGACGCCGGACCAAGACTTTGGAACTCTGGCCGACTGCGAGACCGCCTGATGGCAGGATAACCCAAGTGTAATGACTGCAGTGGTGAATACACTTGAACATCTACATTTATGGTAGGTACAAAACTGTACTTTCTGAAGTATAGTATGTATGTCCTTGCATCACCTTTATGCCCTACGCCTTGAGCGGGTAGCATACGTGTGATGTGCGACATCTGTAAAATTGTAAGGCTTTGGTATACTGGTCAGACGTTGATCTACCTTTGGCAAGGAATCCCTTTTGGTAAAGAATACTGCAACAGTGATGAGAAGAAAATTTACTGTTATGGTAAGATTTTACATAACAGTACTATATTTAAGTATATAACTTTCATTTTCTTGTGAGGAAAATCTGCTTTAAATAATTTAGTTTTTTCTATTGCACAGGTCACTACTAATTGTTTATAGAGTGTGTATAATTCTGTTGGTAATTCTTCCAGGCCTGTGGTCAGTAGTACTGTTTTGAGGAAGTTTGCATGGCTGCAGTCTCCGAACCTCCCAGATGATATTAAAACTGAGATTTTAAATTCACCTTTGGATAGAGATTTAGTGCTTGGTCCCTATGCTGCCGAGGTAATCAAAAAGTATGTTGAAGGGGTAAGCTGATCCAGAGAATCTCTAAGATTTTTCAGCCCTCATTTTCCAAGGGAATTTCTAACTTCTCATCCAGTTTTGACAAAAAGCAGAATAAGCATTCTCAACAAAATACAAGTAAACAGACATTTAAGAAGAAATGGCAAGGAAGTTCCAAAAAGAGGCCCCAAACATCCCAAAATGAAGGACAGTAAAACTCTTTATGACTATTCAAGAGACATCGTAACCCACTCTTTTCTTTTTTTTTTTCTTCCAGAAAGTCTGAATCTCCATTTTTCTCTTTGGCTATAAATAGTTGACAAATAGGTTCTGATAATTGTTCATCAAGATTACAGATGTTAGTGGGAGGAAATTCCCCCTTTCCAGGGAATTATTCCTCATCCTCCAGACCAGATGCTTTTGTTCCCACTGGTCCTTCATCACCTCCTGTCCCAAGGAGTGATGGTCAATTCCTCCTTTACAGGTGGGTAAGGTTTTATTTTCAAGGGTGTTCCTAGTGCCAAAGAAGGAAAACACTTGGAGACCAGTTCTGGATCGTTCTTTCCTAAATCTGTTTGTGGTAGTACCCAAATATGAAAATGATGTCCCTTCACAACCTGTTAACTTTTTCTTCCTCTTTCATATTTCCTGGAAACACTAGTCTTTAAAAGATGGTTGTCATCTCATCCCTAAACATCCAGACTTCATATGTTTCTTAAGGTTTTATGTGTCTGGATCCACTTTATCAATTCTTCTCCTTACCCTTTGGACTATCAGTGTTCAGAAAGTGTCTAGCTTAAGATATAGCTCATTGTAGGTTACAGGGTGTCTACATTTGTCATTCAGATGACTTGCTTGTCTTTGCAGAGTCTTTTTCAAAGTGTCAGGAATCTCTGTCTTAGGTGAGAGAGATCTCTTACAAAAGTTGGAATTCCAAGAGAACATTCAAAAGTCTTTCTTGACTCCTTCACACAGTATTGTGTTCCTAGGGTGTTAGCTAGACACCTCAATTCAAAGAGTTTTTCTTCCACAGGAAAATATAGATCTGTTTCTAAGGTTTTCCACTCATTCTTCAGTCACTTTGAGGGAATACCTCAGGATTTTGGCTCTCATGGCATTCAAGATTCTCATGATATTCGTTGTAAGGCTCCACATGAGAATGATACAGTGTTTCCTGGTGTGTCTCCAGTCCCAGCACCAACATCTTTGTCTTTTCAAATCCCAGTGCTGAGGTTTGACAGAAGAGAAACCACTTAATTTGAGACAGTAAATATCCTTAAGTCCTGATCCCCTTTTCTCTCCCCCTGTTCCAGAGTTGTCCATCACCACCAATGACTGACTTTACTTGGGGAACAGTTTCAGGAGGGATAAAAGTGCAAGGTGTATGTGACGGAAAGGACAAGCACATAAATATGAAAGAGATGCTTGCCCTGATCAAGGCACTCAACTCTGAATCATCCTTGGTCCCAGGGACCTTTCCAGGTTGTTATACACAATACCACAGTCATGTGGTACATCAACAAGCAAGGGGGAATCAGGCTGTACCCCCTTGGCAGACTAACCATTTTAACTTGGGATATAGCTTCACATTGCAGTCTCACCCTCTAGGCATCCTATATTCTATCCAAGCAAAATTGTGCGACCGACAAGTTGAGCAGGACAAGGGCAGACCCTCAGAAATGAAAATTGGATCAAGGAGTCTTCCAAGATTTGATCCATCTACAGGGAGTTCCTCATGTCAACTTATTTCCCTCTGAGCAATCAGCTGTCAAGATTCTTATCCAGGACTCCATACAAGAAGGCTTGCAAGAAAGATGCGTGTTCTTTTCCTTGGAGAAGAATGTACGTGTATGCTCCCCCCCCCCCCGATACTGAGGGTGTTTCTTCAGATTCAGAAAGAATTCATCAAGATTATTGCGGTGACACCCTTCTGCCCCAAGCAGCAGTGGTTTTTCCTTCTTTTAGAAATGGCCAGAGGCAGTCACCACAAGCTTCTTCACAGAATGTATATACTCACACAAGTTCAGGAGTGTTTAATGCACTCCAACACTGATCAACATCAGGTGACTACCTGGATGATAGGATCTTGATTCCCTTCAGGCACCTGTTTACTGAGGACACGCAGAAGGTACTAATGGAGACAAAAAAGCCTGCTACTAAAAAATTACATGTTAGCAATTGGAAAAGGTTTTCTGCTTTGTGCTAACAACATATAACCAGCACCTATTCAGAGTTGGTTGTTTTCTGGTTTTACAATGTTTATGTGAGTTACTACCCTATGGTCTTTCTTACTCCTCTGTCAAGGTTCATTTATTGGCCATTTCAGTATGCCTGCTCATGGATCCTCATGTTTTAATGCTGTCTCATGTCAAAATGTTTTAAAAGGCATTTTGCATAAGAGCCTCCAAGAAAACTGGTGGCTGCTTCTTGCGATCTTAATTTTGTTAGAGAAGCTAACGCACGCTTGCTCTGTTTGAACCAGTTGACTTGCCTGGCCTGAGGTTCTTAATGTGGAAAACTGTTTAATTGATTGCTCTGACCGCTGCAAAAAAAAAAAGAGTATCTGACTTGCAAGCTTTTATGGTAAATCAACCCTATCGTTTTCCACAGAGAAAGGATTTTTATTTTTAGAACGTCTTTTTTTATGCCTAAATTGCTGAGTTTACATTAACCAAAACTATCCATCTCCATTTTTCTTTCTTGAACCTAAAAATCAGGCAGAGAGGATACTCCATAACTTGGATGTCTATAGGCAACTGGTGTTCTATCTTGATAGAACTAAATCATTCGGATCTTCAGATCAGTTATTCTTTGCTTGTGAAGATGAGAGGAAAGGAAAACCTGTGTCAAAGCAGACTATTTCCAAATGGGTGTCTCAAAGTATTACCTTCTGTTATACACACCACAGCAAAACTATTCCAGGCAGGTCAAGGCCCAGTATGTCAGTGCCTTGGTTTCATCTATTGTTTTTGGAAAGGGTTGGATTCTAGAAGTATTTTAGAAGCAGCAACTTGGTCCTTTGTGCATACTTTTACAAATAGTTATAATCTTCATTCCTTCTCTTAAGTATTTATTTATTTATTTTTATTTTACATTTGTTAACCGGGCTAGTCCAACTGGATACATGTCCATTTTCAGTGGAGGCCTGGGGAGAAAAGCTCCGCTATCTACTACTTGACAAGTATATAATACAAGAATGTACAATAATAAACAAGGAGTTTAAACCACAATTAAGGATGTTCAGGCAGTGGTGATCAGACAGAGACATAGAAGGTATGCAAGTTCAGGTAACTTAGTATGTACAGAATTAATTACATTATATATAAGTTTAACAATAAAAATTTGAGTAAAGTCTATTTTTAGTAGGGAGAGACAGTTACCCTACAGAAATGGAATGTGTAAAAATGAAAGAGTTGGGAGAAAGAGGAGAGGGGGCAAGAGAAGGGATGGAGTAAAAAAGGTCAGCTAGGGTTATTGCAAGAGCATAGCCAGTGGTTGATTAGGAAGTGTTTAAGTTTGGTTTTAAATAGTGGAATTGAAGTTAGGGCTGTGAGGTCTTGAGGAAGTTTATTCCATATTTTGCCAACTGAGTTGGAAAATGTGGAGTCACCTGCTGCGTTCTTTGATAGAGAAGTTTGAATCAATATTTTATTAGAAGAGCGTAGGTTTTCAGGTTGTTATAGGGTTTTATGAGGGTGGAGAACATTGGTGTATTCTCAGGGTGATGAAGGGCTTTGTGGGCGATAGTAAGTTGATAGTATTGAATTAGGTGGGGTAACTCCAGCCACCCTAGTTTTAGGAGATTCAGGCAATGATGTGTTCTATATGGAGAGGCAGTGGCAAATCTGGCAATATTGTTGTATGATGATGTAAGATTATTGAGATTATATTTTGAAAGATTAGTGTATATGGGGGAAGCATATAATAGGGTAGAGATTAGGTGGGTTCTAGCTATGGTAGTTCTAGCTTCAGGAGTTAAGAAAGATTTGATTCTGTAGAGAGAACCTAGCTTTCTGTTAGTTGTTTTTATGATAGAGTTGATATGAAAGTCAAATTTTAGTAGGTTGTCAATAGTAATACCCAAGAGTTTGGTTGCTTGGTCTGGAGTGATTAGGGTGCCATTGTTAGAAGTGAGTGTGAAGTTGATAGAGGGAGACAGGTGTGTGGGTGCAAAGAGGAGAAGTTTGGTTTTCTTAGGGTTGAGGAGGAGACCGTGATTAGAGAACCATTTCTCTATAGTGGTGAAGGTTTTTTGGGTAAGGGAGTGAAGGTCAGCCTGGTTAGTGGCAGAGCAAATAATGGTGGTGTCATCAGCATATTTAATACAAGTAGTTAGAGGCGGGTGGCAAGGTGCAGGTCATTAATAAAAATGGAAAATAGAAGAGGACCTAAGATGGAGCCCTGAGGGACCCCTATAGTGGTAGGGAGAAGTTCAGAAAGATGGTTGTCCCATAAAACAGCTTGTTTCCGGTTATGAAGATAGGATGTGAACCAGTTTAAGGCAAGATTGTCGAGAGAGAGAGATTTTAAACGATGTAAGAGGAGTTGGTGATTGACCATGTCAAAGGCTTTTGACAGGTCTACAAAGAATGCTGAAGAAAGAATATTATTATTGCGATTTGTGTTAATGGAGTCTATGAAGGATAATAAGGCTGTGGTGGTGCTATGGAATGGTCGAAACCCATGTTGGCAGTTAGCTAGGAGATTATTGCATAGGAGGTGATTAAGCAACTGTTTGTGGATGCATTTCTCCATTATTTTTGCAAAAGGAGATAGCAGCGCTATAGGGCGGTAGTTGGAATACTCCAATGAATCACCCCCTTTGAAAAGAGGGATGATGTGTGAGATTTTCCAGACTGCAGGTATAGTACTTTCTTTTAAGGTCCTGTTAATTAGTATCGAGATAGGGTGGGCTAAAGCTTTTGCACCTAGCTGGAGGTATTCAGCTGGTAATTTGTCAGCTGAGGGGGTTGAAGGTTTAAGTTTTTGAAGTAAGTACAAAATATAGGAGGTAGGTATGGGTTTGAGTTGAAATGGTGGAGGAGTGCAGCTTGGGTTAGCTAGTATATAGGTGTCAGGGCTTTGTTGGTTAGCTAGTTTAAGTATTGCTGAAGTAAAGAAGGTATTGAACGCATTAGCTGTTTGTAAGGGGGAGTCTGGGTTGGAGCCTAGCGGATTAGGTGTTGCAACTTTGCCAGGGGATAGTAGTGTGTTAATAGCTTTCCAAAATTTATGTGGTTGGTGGTGGGAGGATTGTTGCAGCTGGGTATAAAAGTTCTTTTTATCTTTTAAGATAGCTAGCTTTGTCATGTTTCTTTTTTGTTTAAAGGTAAGATGATCAAAAGAGTTTTTAGTGGTTCGCCATTTAGTCCAGGTATTATTCCTACTAAGGATTAGTTGTCTAGTTTTGCTTGTGAGCCATTGAGCTGTCTTACATTTCATGCGTATAGAACGCAAGGGGGCATGATGATCAAGGATGGTAAGAAAAGTATTATTAAAGTGGTTAACAGCTTCATCTATAGGGAGAGTTTTAAGAGGTGACCAGTTAACTAGTCTAAGTTCATTTTGAAACTGATTGGGGTCAAAATGTTTTTTGCTGCGGGATAAACGAATTAGGGGAGGTATAGCTAGATGTGTTTTATGCCTAATAATATATGTTAGGGAGTGGTCACTAAGGTCATCTGGGAGGGTTCTTGTTGAATATTTTTGTTGGGGACTATTTGTTAAGATCCAGTCAAGTATGGTTTCTTTATTATTAATTTTGTTTGTTCTAGTTGGGGAGTTAATGTTTTGATAGAATCCGTGCAAATTAATAAGGGCAGATGGATTGGTTTGTTTACATAAGTTCCAATCAATATTAAAGTCTCCTAAAAGTATTGTTTCTTGAAGGAGATTTAGTGAGAACCAGTTTAGTAGGTCTTCTAATATGGTAGTATTGTTACCTGGGGGAAGATAAGTACAGATAATATTGATAGTTTTGTGAGGGTTGAGGAAAAGTTTGGAAATAATAATTTCAGCATTAATGTCATTAGGAAGGGTATGATTTGTTTTACTTACTTCCAGTCCAGTTTTAAAGAGTATAGCTACTCCGCCCCCTTTTTTATTTAAGCGGTCTTGTCTTAGGATTTTATAGCCAGGGGGGATAATTTCATTATCTTTTATTGTGGGTTTGAGCCATGTTTCCGTTAGGCAGAGAATGTCAAATTGTTGGACTTCTAGAAGAGCATGAAGAGCAGGAATTTTATTGCAGACGCTACGAATGTTTAGATGAGCGATTGAGAGAGAATTGGGGGGTTTAGTATTTGGTGTAGACATTGTTTTAACTTGTTGCCAGTTAGGGGATAGTGGGGAGGGGTCAGGGCCGGGGTTGGGGTGTATGTCCCCATCAATCAATGAGAAACTTAATATAAGGTGGTCAAATTGTGAGGGTTTGCAGTAGTAATTATGTTTTGTGAGGCTATGAATAAGGTATTTAATATGAGAAAGACGATGATATTTCGGTTCAAGATAAAAGTTACTGTATATGGGACTGAGATGGGTTGTGGGTGTAGTTGGGGGGGTAGCTAGGGTATACTTGCATGGGATGCTAAAAGTGGGGTGTAAGGATTGTTCATAGGAGGTTACGAGATAGGTAGAGGAAAGAGGTAGTTATAAGAGTGATATGGTAAGTATAGATCAGACTTTGCTAGGACCATTGTCCAGGAGATCCTGAGCCCTTCTTCCACCTCCCAAGTGTTACAAGCTTTAGTAATCTGCTCACATAGCTAAGGATACTGCAGCAGTGATCAATATGACAAACATAGTAGAGCTACGTAAGTAAACTTACCATAAAGGTTGAGTTTGAATGATCGCTGTTGCAGTAACTGTTCCCTCCCTGCATCCATCTTGTTTTCTGGTGTGTTGTTTATTCCTGGGTGTGAATGTTTATTTTTTGTTGTTCCTCACATTGTCCTTTCAGGGCTCAACCTCCATGTGTCTGTTGGCATGAAAGTTCTGAAGGGCTTCGTGCCCAAACCATTCTTTTAGTCTGCTCAGCTCAAGCTAGCTGACTGGATGCAAGGAAGATGTCTTGAAGCTTTGAAAGTTGGCTTTCTCTTATATCCTATGTAGGACATAATCCATATAGCTACATATAGCTAAGGCTACTGCAGCAGTGATCATTTGAACATATACTGATATGGTAAGTTTACTTGGACACCTGTACTTTTTTCAGCACAGTATAATGTAGAATCACCCAGGTACTGTTGATCACTTAGAACTTATTTTTGCTGACTGGCAGGGGGGTGGTTTGCCAGTCCACCAGTCCGCAATATGTGGATTTGGACGGACATTTTTATTTTCTAAATGGACTTCTCACTTTATGTACTGTCTGTGGTGTTCTTTCCTGTTATGGGCATTGTCACTCCTAAGAACTATTGATTTGTGAATTCAAATCCCTGTTCTCCATTTGCAGCTGCAGGCATTCATTGATGCTGGCCAGGCACTCACTGTAATTTACTGACTGTGAAAAGTCTGCAGTAATCCTGAAAGAGAGTTGTACACTTAATATTTTCTTGCAACTCCTTGTTCTGCTGTGGACTGTAAAATCTGTTGCTCAACATATGGATCACTGTTTTAGCAGCTACCTGCCAATTTCTGAGTTGTAGGACATCATACATGCACGGGTGTCAGGTGTTTGTGGGGAGCTCCATAAAAAGACTGTTAGTGTGCAGATTACTTCAGGGCTTTATTGGCACTGAAGAGTGCGCCTTTGGCTGCCCATGGAACTGTAGGTCAGCTAGCGATCTGTCAGTGCTGGGCAGTTAAGTTCCACAGTGGGAAGTCCTTCCACTGAAATAATTTTTTTTCTGAGTAAAACCTGTGCTTTTCTTACTAAAATGTGTTTGCTATGAAACTAAATGTTTTGTTTTTCTAAGGGAATTTGTATGTAAAGGCTTATGAACTTTTAATGTAATGATAAAAAAAAAACTTTTTTTTTTCACAAAGGTTTGCTACAGGATATTGTTCTTCTGTGGAACTCACTGATTTGCTTACCTAAGTACACTTGGTGTTCTTTCATATCACTGTTACACTATTCCTAAAAGAAAGGATCTCCTGCCAAGGGTGGCTGAATGTTCGGCCAGTATAACAAAGCCTTAATATTTACAGGCACTCTGTCATAAGTACTCTCCCTGTGTAATGCATGGGGCATAAAGGTGATGTAAGGATGCGCACATTCAGAACTTCTTTGCTGCTAGTCCGAATGCCATCATTGAAAGTTGGTGTGAATGCCTTTCTTCTGTGCTGGTTGATGAGCCGTTTTTTTCAGATAAGTGCCCCACTGGAGTTTCTCCTTATCTTCTTTTTCTTTAGTAATGACTGGTTTTGTGTCATGCAGAAAGGGAAAATGTCAGTGTGGGAGGCAAATTCCCCATAAAGATTGTTACAAGGCTATAATTCATTCCACACTTTTCAGCTCCAAAACTCGAACAGAAGCTTCAAAGGCGGTGGTGTCTTTATATTCGTAAAGGATATGCACACCTCCAGATTGGTAATTCAACTTAATGCAACAGAGATATTTCAGGTACAACTAACATTGGGTAAGACAGCGATTCAGGTCGTAGCCTGCTGTAGGTCCCCAACCATGTCCCAAGACTTTCACTTCATGTTCCTAAGCACCCTGAAAAATATTAGGGTTCAACCTAACACCCTCATACTGGGTGAATTCAAGTACCCCCCCATTAACTGGCAAAATTACTCAAGTACCAATACACTTGCCCAACATTTCCTGGAATTCATTCATTCCATGCCCTGGACCAGCTCATTCTTACCCCCACTAGAAGGAGCAACATCCTTGACCTGGTTATCACTAACATAGGCAACCATTGCTCTATACCAATAGTCAACTCCTCCATGGTTAGATCTGACCACAGACTAATCACCATGAATATCCACATCCCACCCACACGCTCCACAAAGGTAACCACCATGAAAAACTTCTCCAAAGCTAACTTTGGGCCCGTAAAAACATAGGTGGCTAACTTCACAACACCCATGCAAATGGAGAATGGTTGCATGACTGCCGCATCATATACCAATGCACTGTATTAACACGTATACAAATGCATGGAACTGGCCATATCCAACAGAACCAAGACCCTCTCCTCCAAAAAAAAAAAAAAAGGAAACCAATCTGATGCTCCCCTGCCTTAAACTCTACAACAAAAGGAAGAAACTGTTGCAGTAAAAGGTGAAGTCCCAAGACTGGGAAAAACTCCCTTATTAGCCTCAACAAAAAGTTGCGATCCCTCATCAAATCCTCTAAAGGTAGCTACGAAAACAAGATTGCAGCAGATACTAAAGATAATCACAAGGCCTTCTACGGTTATGTCAAGAATCTCCATGGCAATACCCAAGTTTGCTCTGAGCTACTGCACAATGGTACTCTTAAACCGAGCCAACAGATATTGCCAATATACTGGCCTTCAGATTCAATGTCAACCCTTCTTCTCCCCCCCCAAAGGACCTATCACAATACCAAAAGAATGTCAGCCACCCAGTATTACTGCTGTGCAGGTTAAAACTGCACTGTCCAAGGCCAAGAATACAGCTTCAGTGGGACCCAACAATATCCCTGGCTGTGTTCTACATGGACTACAAAATGAACTGGCACCACACCTATGGGCCCTGTTCAGTCACAGCCTTACCTCAAGCTTTGTCCCTATGGAATGGCACACTGCTACAGTCATCCCTCTCCATAAAGGGGGAGCGACTACAGACCCTGAGAACTATTGCCCCATTAGTCTGACGAGTGTGATATGTAAGCCTATGGAGCGCATCATCTTGGACGTAATAAATAGGGATATGGGGAATCTCCAAACTCTGGATCCGACACAATTTGGCTCTGTGAAGGGTAGATCATGCCTGTTTAACCTGGTCGGCTTCTTTGAGTTAGTCACCAGAGTTGTGGATGAGGAAAAGGTAGTTCATACAGCCTACCTCGATCTGGCCAAAGTCTTTGATACCATTTCCCACTCCAGAATCATAGATAAACTCACTAAACTAGGCATCAACCCCCTATATCACTAGGTGGGTGGCAAACTGGCTCACAGATAGAACCCACAGTGAGAAAGTAGCAGACTCCAAGTCCGACTGCCGACCAGTCACGAGTGGAGTCCCACAGGGATTGGTTTTGGGTCCTCTACTGTTTGGTATTTACTTCTCTGAAGTCCAGGCCAACATGAAGGGTCTCTGGCTGACCAAGTTCACAGATGATTGTAAGCTGGGAGCCATTATTAACTCCCCAAGTGATGTAGGCATCCTACAGAAAGGCCTCACTGAGACCAACGATTGGTGTCAAAACCATGGCCTTAAACTCGATGCCAAAAAATGCATCATCATCCCCTTTGGAAAAAAACTCTGTTCCCATGAATTACCACATCAATGGCAGTCCACTGAAGGTGTTGGAAGAGATCTGGGAACACAGGTTGTTATTAACCTCATCTTTGACCACCACATAGCTACTGTGGTCAGAAAGTCCTCCTATGTGGCACATCTCATTGCTAGGGGTTTTGCATCCTGGAAGAAGGAGGTCATTATCTCTCTCTCTACTCCTCCCTCATAAGACCAGTCATTGAGTACAATGTCCCATTTGGCATGTACCTCACCAGACACCTGCAACGGCTAGAGAGACCACAAAAGTACCTCACAAAGAGGCTCCTGGGCCTTAAACACATGTCCTATATGGACAGACTCAAAAAAACGCCAGCTATTCTCTGTCTCATATCACCTACTTTAGAGGTGATCTCTGCTTGACTTACAAAGCCATGTCTGACCCATCCCTGCTAGATATGCTACATCTAAAAAAAAAATCCAAATCCCTCCACACCCACACGCTCCAGAGACGTCAACCTTATTACCTCAATCAACAGAACATGCTGGTGGGACAGGTTCTTAACCCAGAGACTGCCCATGCTCTGGAATAGACTTCCAGTACATGTCAAGCAGAGCACTTTACTGGCCCTCTTCAAGAGAAATCTTGACGAGTGGATGGGAAATAGAAAATTCACCCCGAGGATCACTTTCAGTGGCTCTGCTTGATAGAAGCATTGGAAACTAACTGGCAGCATGATGCAAGGGCAATCCTATGGACTAGGCTTGTAAAGGCTCTAGGGCCTTTAGCCTAGTACATGCCTATGAACAACCATTGCCTCTTGTATGAGTGTGTCCCATGACCATATGCAGTGTTCTATCTGCCAAGCTTTTTTTCCCTAAGACCCTACAAAGTCATCTCTCCTCCTTGTCTAATTACCTTGAAAACCAGCATCTCAAGCTGTTGGTGCAAGGTGCTGTGGCAGAGTCTTCCCATCCCGAGTGTTAGCCGTTGACCAAAAAATTGTCTGATGTCTGCTGTCTAGCCTCCTCAGTTTTCTTTCTAGAGTCTGGTGTAAGCTGGGAAAATCATTCTGTGGTTGCTTTGGATCCCTGTGCCGCGATCTCATCGTAGGCTGGCATGGATCAGACTTCTCATATGCCCTCGGAGGCTTTACATACATCTGCTTCAGACATTGCGGGGAACCTTGGCTAATTATATCCGAGGGACTGAGAGGGATTCTGCAGATTTTAGTAAGGTAGAAGATCCCTACTACTCTTTTGAATGTTGCCAAGGGTCTGATCCCCTAAGGATGTTTTGCCCAGACGTCCTGCAGAGAAAGAAACATAAAACCAAGCATATTTCCTCTGTATCTAAAGATATCCACTGTGCATGGCAGGATTTTACTTAGGGGTTATTTAATGATTTGATGGCTTCAGTGCCCCCTTAAGGGGTGTCTATACCTATCCCTCCTTGGTCTTCCATTCCTCTTAAAAGACCTAGAGAACTGGATTCTTCTAATAATCAGGACTCCTAGAGAACTGGATTCTTCTAATAATCAGGACTCTGGGGAAGAGTCCATAGCTTATGCTTCCCAAATCCCTTCCCCCTTGGATTCTGCTTCAGAGGAGAAGGATTATATTCATCAAGATTCTCCTTTAGAAGAACTCTCTTTTTTGGACACTGCTACCTGTATGATGGAGTTCTTTTACTGAGATTGCTCTAAGGTTTCTGATATCCAGAAAAGGTATTATGAGCTCCTTCAGATGGAGTCTCCCATATATTCCCCCTGTTTTGGCTGCAGTCCTGGATACCTTCTCACCAGCTTCTGTAGTCCCTGATTCTCAGCCCTCATACTCACAAGAAACCAGTCCTATTTTACCAGGTGCCTGATGAATGTAAATGTTTGCATAAATGCCCTTCTGCTGATCCTTCTTTAGTGTCTGTCTCTAGAGCCAACCCTCCAAGCTTTTTCCCTCTTACAAGCTGTTTCCTTTGGACAAAGACTGTAGAACCATGGAGAGGCAAGGAAAGAAGGTTTATGCTGCAACCACCTTGTCCATTAAGGCCATTAACTACTAGACTCAAATGAATAGGTTTGTTTTGGCCCTCTGTTCTCAGGTTTCTCAGATTATCTCTGATCTCCCTGATTCTGAGGGGAAGGCTACTGCCCTTTCCTTGCTATGATGCTGCTGATGCTTCTTCCAGGGCTGCTGCCTTTGGTTCTGTCATAAGGCGTTACTCATGGCTTCGTCTTCAGGCTTTGTTTGATGACATTAAGGCCAAATTTTTTTATGCTTCTTTGGATAATAAATTTTTTTTTGTGCTGCCACTGCTGAACTTTTCAAGTCTGGTCAAGATAAGGGCAAGGACGTGAAGGAGTTGAAACATATTTTTGTTTCTCCTATTCTAGAGTTTCAAAGGAATTACCCTTCCAGATCTGCTTTTGTTAACGGGCAGTCCAGCCGTCCGCCCAAGGGTAATAAGGGTTCTAGACGTGGGCCTTCTGCTAAGTCTACTCAAACACCTACTTCCCAGAAACCTGCTTTTTAGGACAAGTTGGGTTCTATTTGACAGTTTGCTTCCCCTTACCCTCAGCTAGTTATCTTTATCCCTTCATCTTTTCCTGCCCCTTCCAAACTTATTGAGAAGCACAACAGTCTCTTGGGTTCTGTCTGTTATTCACCAGGGGTATTTCAACCTTTGGAAATCCCTTCCTCCCTTTTTAGGCATCCCTCAACTTTCTTGGGAGCAGATTCTTTTCCCCCCAGTGATGCTTCATTCTCTTTTGGAGCAGGAACACCATTCAAGCCATACCCCCGGCCCAGGTAGGGATTGGATTTTACTCCAGAATGTTTCTGGTTCCCAGGAAGGAGGGCACTTGGGAGACCAATCCTGTACCTTTCCCAGCTCAACACCTTTCTCAAGATTCCTTCCTTTTGGTTGCTGTCTTTACAAACCTTATTTTTTCTTCTTCTTCTCCAGGCCTGTCTGGTCTTTGTGGATCTTAGTGATGTCTACCTTCATATCTCCATCCATCCCCTTTTCAGGAAATTTTTGTTTCTCTGTTTCTTCCTTGCATTTTCAGTTCTCTGCTTTGCCCTTTGGCCTCTCTCCCACCCCAAGAATATTCACCAAATGCCTCGCTCCTGTGATTGCTTTTTGCGGGACGAGAGGCGTTCACATCTTTCCTTAACTGGATGATCTGCTCATTCAAGTTTCCTTCCCTGAGGCTGTGCTTCAAGATCTGCAGTATGCCATTTTTCTGTTAGAGTCTGGGGTTCACCAGAAACTTTTAAAACTCAGCTCTGACCCCTTCCTAGGATCATATTTTCCTTAACTGCAGAATCCATACTATCCCCATGCCATCATCCATGCCTGCCCTCAAGGCCCTGTCTCTTGTTGCTTTTTTCCTGTCTGCTCTTGCTCTGGAGTCGGTCACAACCAGGGACTTTCTCAGGACCCTCAGATTCATGGCTTCCACCATTGCCATGCTTCCTGTGGCTAGGCTCCATATGAGAAAGCTGCAGTGGTACTTCAAGTCAGTGCGACGTCACCATTGTCACCCCTGGACTTCCCAGGCCCTTCCTCCCCTGTCTCATGCTCGAGCTTCAGTGGTGGATTCAGAACAGGTTTTGCTAGGACCATTCTCCAGGGGCTTCTACAGTCTCAATTTATTTGCCTCCTCCTTTCTTAATTTCTAAGCTGTGATAATCTACCCAAGTAGCTTGGGCTACGGCAGTAGTGAACTCTATGCAGACCATAGCACACTTGTTTAAGTAAACTTATTGTACCAGTAGATGTTCTAATAGATCAATGTTGCAGTAGCCACCCCATCCACCAGCCCCTTTTATTTTGCCAGGGTGTGGATGTATAAACCATAGTGTATGTAGTTAATTGTTGGTTTCATTTCCTTGCATTATTCTTTCAAGGCTCAAAGCTCCGAAGAAATGTGTGCCCTGTCTTTTTGTGGAGTTCTGCATCAGGTCCTGACAGAGGGGATGAAAGGTCCTCGAAAGCTTTCAAAGCTGGCCTGTGGCAGGGGTAGTACCAAATGGTTTAGGTCACTGCAACAGTGGTGTAATAGAACATCTCTTGTTGCAATCTGTTTATTTACACGACTGTACTTTTCCTCCTTAGTGTATCTTGTTAAATGTGATTGGAAGGCAGACAGATTGTGTAGCTTAGGTAATTTGAACATTAAATGCCTGCATGCTGTCCAGGCAGTGGATCAACTTGTTGGTCAGCAGAAAGGAGAACTAGTAGATCACAGAAGGAGCCATATGATACCAGAAATTAGCTTGAGGTTCATGGAAAAAAAAGGCTAGGAAAGTGATGACAACACTGTACATAGAATAATAACTTTAAAAATTGGGTGTCTGCATGCTTATCTCTATTTTTTTTGTTGTATTCTGTATTCTTGCAAGTGCTACATAACAGGTTTGGTAATCATATGCAACGTGGTGCAAGTGCCAAGCAAAGTTAAGCTGCTGGTAGGTGCTCTTCTAATTGTCTAAGAGTAACATAAGTGCATTTATAGGTACACATTGTTTAATATTCCCAGAAGTTGTTGACTTGGTTTGCAGGGCACAGTAACTACTCTACTGACAGTAATTTTGAAATCAGCTTACCAGTTAGCATTCTGTACAGAAAGCTCTTTCCAGTTTGATTTTTCCTCACTTGACGTTTCTTGAATTTTTTATATCTTGGGTGAAGCTTTGCGGTTGATACAAACACCTTTATAATGGTGGTCTTCCTATGTCACGGACCTTGAGTCTTACTTTGCATGTAGCTCTTTATCCAGAAATGTTACTCGTGGCTAATATGCTGTGATCCCTGTCATTGTGATGTGATGCATTGATCGCTGTTATAGCATTAGCATACAAATGTGTAGATATGGACGCAAGAAGACCTTTTATTTTATGAATTCTTGTGACAGTTGTATAGACATGCTTCCTCTTCCACAGTCTGAATATATCTGCAGTCTAACATCGCATCCATTAGTGCAGTGCAAGTCCCACCACCCTCCTTACGAAGTACAGCATCTTAATGAAAATCCCAAGTCTCTCTTGCCCTATTGCACCCTCTCCATAGTGCACGTCCTTTGTTTTTTTTTTTTACATTTTGTGTGCCCATTCTTAGCAATCTGATGATTTCCTTGTACTCCATTGCCCCAGTTCTCCTAACCATCTTGATGGCCCTTTATCTATTCCTAGCTAGCTGATGTACTGCTGATGTAATCTCCAGAATTAAACATAGCTCAGATGAGCCCTCATCAGTACTCTTTTTGTAACAGGAGGATAGCATTTCCTTGTCTAGAACTGGTATGTTTTGCTTCCCTTTTCCCCCCTGGCTCTTCTTTTTCGTGCTGTTCTCCTGCTACTCCTTTACAAACATGGCATTAGAATAGTGTGACTGGCCTTATTCATAGATTGAAGAGAGTTTGAGCACAGCAAATGCCATGCCAATTTTTTTTTTTTTGTCTTTGATTGTAGATGTCGGGTGCCTTCACAAAGATGCCTGGATGTTGTCTTTTATAACTGTCAACAAATAGCATTTCTGCATACATTTTTTTTAACTAAATATGTTACAAAATGGCATGCTGTGTTATGTTTTTACTCATTCATGCCTTGAAACACTAACATTTGAAAAAAATACTTGTCTGTGCAGCAATCTGTCTTGCCAGTTTTCA